>NC_138300.1:51912500-51915000 GCF_965601325.2 Salmo salar
TTTCTCTCTCTCCATTTCTCTCACTTCATTTCTCTCTCCATTTCTCTCTCTCTCCATCTCTTCATTTCTCTCTCCATTTCTCTCTCTCTCCATCTCTCGCTCTCCATCTCTCGCTCTCCATTTCTCTCTCTCTCGCTCTCCATTTCTCTCTCACTCCATCTCTCTCTCTCACTCCATCTCTCTCTCACTCATCTCTCTCTCTCACTCATCTCTCTCTCTCACTCATCTCTCTCTCTCACTCCATCTCTCTCTCTCACTCCATCTCTCTCTCTCACTCCATCTCTCACTCCATCTCTCTCTCTCCACTCCATCTCTCACTCCATCTCTCTCTCTCACTCCATCTCTCTCTCTCACTCCATCTCTCTCTCTCTCCATTTGTCTCTCTCTCTCCATTTGTCTCTCTCTCTCCATTTGTCTCTCTCTCTCCATTTGTCTCTCTCTCTCCATTTGTCTCTCTCTCCATTTCTCTCTCTCTCCATTCTCTCTCTCTCTCCATTCTCTCTCTCTCTCCATTTCTCTCTCTCTCTCCATTTCTCTCTCTCTCTCCATTTCTCTCTCTCTCCATTTCTCTCTCTCCATTTCTCTCTCTCTCTCCATTTCTCTCTCTCTCTGCATTTCTCTCTCTCTCTCCATTTCTCTCTCTCTCTCCATTTCTCTCTCTCTCCATTTCTCTCTCTCTCCATTTCTCTCTCTCTCATTCTCTCTCTCTCCATTTCTCTCTCTCTCTCCATTTCTCTCTCTCTCCATTTCTCTCTCTCTCTCCATTCTCTCTCTCTCTCCATTCTCTCATCTCTCTCTCTCCTCTCTCTCTCACTCCATTTCTCTCTTCTCATCTCTTCACTCACTCCATCTCTCTCCATCTCTCTCTTCTCTCTCTCACTCTCTCTCTCACTCTCTCTCTCCACTCTCACTCTCTCACTCTCTCTCTTCACTCTCTCTCACTCTCACTCTCTCTCTCTCTCACCATCTCTCTCTCTCACTCATCTCTCTCCATTCCTCTCTCTCTCCATTTCTTTCTCTCTCCATTTCTTCTCTCACTCCATTTCTCTCTCTCTCACCATTCTCTCTCTCACCATTCTCTCTCTCACCATTTCTCTCACTCCATTCTCTCTCTCTCTCCATTTCTCTCTCTCTCTCTCCATCACTCTCTCTCTCTCTCTCTCCATTTCTCTCTCTCTCTCTCTCTCTCCATTCTCTCTCTCTCTCTCTCTCTCCATCTCTCTCTCCTCACTCCATCTCTCTCTCTCTCTCTCCATTTCTCTCTCTCTCCATTCTCTCTCTCCCATTTCTCTCTCTCTCCTTCTCTCTCCATTTCTCTCTCTCTCTCTCATCTCTCTCTCTCTCTCTCTCTCCTCTCTCTCTCTCTCTCTCTCTCTCTCTCTCTCTCTCCCTCTCTCTCTCTTCTCTCTCCATTTCTCTCTCTCTCTCTCCATTTTCTCTCTCTCTCCATTTCTTCTTCTCTCTCTCCATCTCTCTCTTCTCTCTCTCCATCTCTCTCTCCATCTCTCTCTCCATCTCTCACTCATCTCTCTCTCTTCACTCTCTCTCTCTTCACTCTCTCTCCTCCATTCTCTCTTCTCTCTCCATTTCTCTCTCTCTCTCTCACCATTTCTCTCTCTCTCTCTCCATTTTTCTCTCTCTCTCTCCATTTCTTTGTCTCTCCATTTCTCTCTCTCCATTTCTCTCTCTCTCTATCTCTCTCTCACCATTTCTCTCTCTCTCCATTTTTCTCTCTCTCTCTCCATTTCTCTCTCTCTCTCTCCATTTCTCTCTCTCTCTCTCCATTTCTCTCTCTCTCCATCTCTCTCTCCATTTTTCCCTCTCTCTCCATTTCTCTCTCTCTCTCTCTCTCCATTTCTCTCTCTCTCTCTCTCCATTTTTCTCTCTCTCTCTCCATTTCTCTCTCTCTCTCTCTCCATTTCTCTCTCTCTCCATTTTTCCCTCTCTCTCCATTTTTCCCTCTCTCTCCATTTCTCTCTCCCTCTCCATTTCTCTCTCCCTCTCCATTTTTCTCTCTCACCATCTCTCCCTCTCTCTCCATTTCTCTCTCTCTATCTCTCTCTCCATTTCTCTCCATTTCTCTCTCTTCATTTCTCTCTCCATCTTTCTCTCCATTTCTCTCTCTCTATCTCTCGCTCTCCATCTCTCGCTCTCCATTTCTCTCTCTCTCGCTCTCCATTTCTCTCTCTCTCGCTCTCCATTTCTCTCTCTCACTCCATCTCTCTCTCACTCCATCTCTCTCTCACTCCATCTCTCTCACTCCATCTCTCTCACTCCATCTCTCTCTCTCACTCCATCTCTCTCTCTCACTCCATCTCTCTCTCTCTCACTCCATCTCTCTCTCTCTCTCACTCCATCTCTCTCTCTCTCACTCCATCTCTCTCTCTCTCTCACTCCATCTCTCTCTCTCACTCATCTCTCTCTCACTCATCTCTCTCTCTCACTCCATCTCTCCATTTCTCTCTCTCTCCATTTCTCTCTCTCTCCATTTCTCTCTCTC
>NC_138300.1:51925000-52030000 GCF_965601325.2 Salmo salar
TCTCTCTCGCCATTTCTCTCTCTCTCTCTCTCCATTTCTCTCTCTCAAATTCAAATTCAAGCTGCTTTATTGGCATGAAAAACATTGTTAATATTGCCAAAGCAACAATGTATACATTGTAATAAAATTATAAACAATAACTAATAATATAAAATGGCAGTAAATAATAATACAAAATTAAAAATAATAACAATAAAATAGTAGTAAAATAATAGTAAAATAGTAGAATGTAATAAATATAAAAATCTAAATATGGAAAATGAATCTATAACTAACTTATAACTAAATAACGGTCATCTTCACCATTACATCAGTACTACAACTACTATCATCATTACCACTACTACTACTACCACCATCACTAAACTGTTATCATTACCATTACTACCCATACCACTACTATTTGGAATGATAAACAACAACAATAATAATAGAAATAACAATAACAGTAATAACAATAATAGTAATAATAAGTAAGTTACTGTTTACTATGCAGATGTTATTATCCAGTATCCCTCAGGCTATGGCAGGCAAATACATATTTGGCTGCAAGAGGAGCCATTGCTCCTTCGCCCATGAGTATTTTTAGTTTTCCTCTGGGTTTAATAAGTTCAAATTTGGAATAAATGTAGTCATTTCTGTGAATAAGGAATCTCTTTGTGAGGAATATTTATCACAGTAAAGGAGAAAGTGCATCTCTGTCTCTACCTCCCCTGTCGTGCAGTGACCACATACACGCTCCTCTTTGGGTTGCCATGTCTTTTTATGTCTGCTGGTTTCTATTGCCAATCGGTGGTCACTCAGCCTGTACTTGGTAAGGATCTGTCTCTGCCTCGTATCTCTGACAGAGTAGAGATAATCAGCCAATTCATATTCTCTGTTTAGGGCCAGATAACAGTTTAGTCGGCTTTGGGATTTTGTTTCGTTTTTCCAATGTTGTAAATATGAGTCCTTTGATTGGTTCATGATTTTGTTTATTTGAATTCTTTCTTTTGAAGCAGTGCTGGTGTCAGCTTGGTTGGTGAGGTCCAACACCAGCTGACTGAGAGGGCTCGTTTCTGGGCTCAGCTCTTGGGTTTGGAGTGCTTTAAATTGCAGACTTGAATTTGGACTTGAATTTAGATGTAGCCAATGATCTTTTCTGTATTTTCATTATTACTGGAAAGCGGCCCAATTCTGCCCTACATGCATTAGTTGGTGTATTTCTCTGGACTTGTGGGATTTTCCGACAGAATTCTGCATGTAGGGCTTCAATTGGATGTTTGTCCCACATTTTAAAGTCCAGTTTATTGAGTGGCCCCCAAACCTCACTTCCGTAAAGAGCTATTGGTAGGATTACACTGTCAAATATTTTGGTCCAAATTCTAATTGGGATGTTGATTTTGAATAATTTCATTTTTATTGCATACAATGCTCTGCGGACTTTTTCTTTGAGTGCATTCACTGCCATATTAAAGTTTCCCGATGCAGATATGGTCAGACCAAGGTAGGTGTAATTTTTAGTGTGTTCAATGATGGTGGTGTTAAGGGGTGAATTTATATTTGTGTTTCTGACATCTGGTTTTCTTTTGGAAAATCATGATTTTCGTTTTTTGGAAATTTACTGCCAGGGCCCAATTATGGCAATATTGCTCTAGAATATTAATGTTCTGTTGAAGACCTTCTTTGGTTGGTGATAAAGTACCAAGTCATCAGCATATAGCAGGTATTTCACCTCTGTGTCAAATAGTGTGAGTCCTGGGGCTGGAGAATGGTCCAACATGTCTGCTAATTCATTGATATAAATGTTGAAAAGGACTCAAACTGCAGCCTTGTCTCACACCTCGACATTCTCTCTCTCTCTCTCTCTCTCTCTCTCTCTCTTTCTCTCTCTCTCTCTCTCTCTCTCTCTCTCTCTCTCTCTCTCTCTCTCTCGCCGCTCTCGCTCCATTTTTCTCTCTCTCTTTCTCTTTCTTTTTCTCTCTCTCGCGCTCTCGCTCCATTTTTCTCTCTCTCTCTCCATTTTTTTTCTCTCTCTCCCTCCATTTTTCTCTTTCTCTCTCTCTCTCTCTCTCTCTCTCTCTCTCTCTCTCTCTCTCCATTTCTCTCTCTCTCCATTTCTCTCTCTCTCTCCATTTCTCTCTCTCTCTCCATTTCTCTCTCTCTCTCCATTTCTTTCTCTCTCTCTCTCTCCACTCTCACCTTTCTTCTCTCTCTCTCTCTCCATTTCTCTCTCTCTCTCTCTCTCTCTCTCTCTCTCTCCATTTCTCTCTCTCTCTCTCTCCTCCATTTCTCTCTCTCTCTTTCTCTCTCTCTTTCTCCATTTCTCTCTCTTTCTCTCTCTCTCTCTCCATTTCTCTCTCTCTCTATCTCTCTCTCTTTCTCTTTCTCTTTCTCTCCATTTCTCTCTCTCTCTCTCTCTCTCTCTCTCTCTCTCCATTTCTCTCTCTCTCTCTCTCTCCATTTCTCTCTCTCTCTTTCTCTCTCTCTTTCTCCATTTCTCTCTCTTTCTCTCTCTCTCTCTCCATTTCTCTCTCTCTCTATCTCTCTCTCTTTCTCTTTCTCTTTCTCTCTCTCTCTCTCTCCATTTTTTTTTCTCTCTCCCTCCATTTTTCTCTTTCTCTCTCTCTCTCCATTTCTCTCTCTCTCTCCATTTCTCTCTCTCTCTCTCTCTCTCTCTCTCTCCATTTCTCTCTCTCTCCATTTCTCTCTCTCTCTCTCTCTCTCTCTCTCTCTCTCCATTTCTCTCTCTCTCTCTCTCTCTCTCCATTTCTCTTTCTTTCTCTCTCTCTCTCTCCATTTCTCTCTCTCTCTATCTCTCTCTCTCTCTCCATTTCTCTCTCTCCATTTCTCTCTCTCTCTCCATCTCTCTCTCTCACTCATCTCTCTCTCTCACTCCATCTCTCTCTCTCATTCCATCTCTCTCTCTTCATCTCTCTCTCTCTCCATTTCTCTCTCTCTCCATTTCTCTCTCCGTCCATTTCTCTCTCCGTCCATTTCTCTCTCCATCTCTCTAGTTTTTTTACTAGTTTTCACGTTTTACAAACAATGGCCATTTGGAAACTTGAGGAGAGAACATTTGCATATGATTAAATCAGTTATTTCTACAGTAGGTCAGTCAAAACAAAGGGGCATCAATCTGGTAGTTAGTGTTATGAGAACTACCTTTCTCAATGTCCTTTTTGTTTTCTTCTTTTCAAATATGTGTAGGGGAGAACCGGACCCTAATCTCTCTCCAGTCCTTTCTGCTTTCTCCTTCTCTCTCTTACACTCTCTCTTAGTCTCTCTCTCTCTCTCGTACTCTGATACACACATGGATGATGTTATCCAAACTAATCAGGGCAGTGTTGCAATGAGTGAATGCAAATATCTGCTCTCTCTCATACTGCCTATCTCTTCTCAGTAGCAGCTGTGGCAGGAAATTACATGTTTGTTATATTTTTTTATTTAACCTTTATTTAACTAGGCAAGTCAGTTAAGAACAAATTCGTATTTTACAAATGACAGGTACAGTACTGCTACTTAGCTAAACACACTGTCTGTACTGCGGCTACATATTCAACAGTCCAATGCAGTGTGTTTTGACCCAAACACTCATTTGGTGTATGTTTAGAGGCAGAGCGAAAGAGAGTGGCAGGGCGAAAGAGAGTGGCAGGGCAGAGAGAGTTAGGGGGGGCGAGGCAGAGACAGTGAGGGGGGGAGGGCCAGAGGGAGAGAGGGCGGGAGGCAGAGAGACAGGCGGACAAACACAGTGTGGTCTCAGCCAGTCAGTAGAGATGGAGAGAGAGAGCCAGCGTTGTTGTCCCAGGGGCCTCCTTTCTCAGAGCACATATTAGTCTATATCTGACACCGTGGGCCATCAGCGCAGCCTCACTGACACTGTATGATTGGTGGACCAATCCCTGGGCCGAGGGGGGATGGGGTGGAGAGTGATGGGGTGGAGAGTGATGGGTTGACATGGTGAAGTTGGGAGAGAAGACTGACAGTCGGGGGGAGGGGCAGGAGGGGGGGAAGGAGGGCGAGAAGGGGAGGCGGGAGAGAGAGGGAGGCAGAGAGAGAGGGCGAGAGGCAGAGAGCGAGAGAGGGCGAGAGGCAGAGAGCGAGAGAGGGGGCGAGGCAGAGAGAGGGGGCGAGGCAGAGAGAGGGGGCGAGGCAGAGAGAGGGGGCGAGGCAGAGAGAGGGGGCGAGGCAGAGAGCGCAAGAGAGGGCGAGGCAGAGAAAGAGGCAGAGAGGAGCGAGGGGGGAGCAGAGAGGGCGAGGCAGAGAGAGAGGCAGAGAGGAGCGAGGGGGGGAGCAGAGAGGGCGAGGCAGAGGGAGAGAGAGTTAGGGGGGGGCGAGGCAGAGGGAGTTAGGGGGGGGCGAGGGCCAGAGGGAGAGAGGGCGGGAGGCAGAGAGACAAACACAGTGTGGTCTCAGCCAGTCAGTAGAGATGGAGAGAGAGAGCCAGCGTTGTTGTCCCAGGGGCCTCCTTTCTCAGAGCACATATTAGTCTATATCTGACACCGTGGGCCATCAGCGCAGCCTCACTGACACTGTATGATTGGTGGACCAATCCCTGGGCCGAGGGGGGATGGGGTGGAGAGTGATGGGGTGACATGGTGAAGTTGGGAGAGAAGACTGACAGTCGGGGGGAGGCGGGGGTGAGTGGGAGAGGGAGGAGGCGGGAGATAGAGAAGGAGGGTGAGAAGGAGAGAGGGGGTGGCAGGGAAGAGAGGGGGAGGCGGGGGGGAAGAGGCGGGGGAGAGGGGGTGGCAGGAAAGAGGGGGAGGCAGGGAAGAGAGGGGGAGGCGGAGGCAGAGGCAGGGAAGAGAGGGAGAGGGGGTGGCAGGGAAGAGAGGGAGAGGGTGTGGCAGGGAAGAGGGAGTGGGGGAGGCAGGGAAGAGAGGGGGGGGAGGCAGGAAGAGGGGGGGAGGCAGGGAAGAGAGGGAGAGGGGGAGGCAGGGAAGAGAGGGAGAGGGGGTGGCAGGGAAGAGAGGGAGAGGGGGTGGCAGGGAAGAGAAGGAGAGGGGGTGGCAGGGAAGAGAGGGAGAGGGGGTGGCAGGGAAGAGGGGGGGAGGCAGGGAAGAGGGGGGGAGGCAGGGAAGAGGGGGGAGGCAGGGAAGAGAGGGAGAGGGGGTGGCAGGGAAGAGAGGGTGTGGCAGGGAAGAGGGAGTGGGGGAGGCAGTGGAGAGGGGGGGGGGCAGGGAAGAGAGGGGGAGAGGGGGAGGCAGGGAAGAGGGGGAGAGAGGGAGACTCGTACAGTAAATGGGGTGAGAATAGGTAGCTTGTAGCGCTGCAGTTGCTACAGTTACGATGGCCATCTTTGACGGGCTGAAACGGGGTGATGAGCAGGGAGATATGAGAAAACAGATGGAGGGGGTGTGTGTTTATGTCTTCACTTTTGCGTCTGTGTGTTTCTGTGTGTGTGTCAATGGGTCTCGTCTTTCCTCTTCACTGCACCCTGACAGCGGTGTCAGACAAGACCCTATAATGTGTGTGTGTGTGTGTGTGTGTGTGTGTGTGTGTGTGTGTGTGTGTGTGTGTGTGTGTGTGTGTGTGTGTGTTTATCTGTCTCTAACCCCTCACTGCCAGCTCTCTGGGGTGTTGTGGGGCACTACGTAATGGAAATACTCGCCCCGCTGAGCTGGCCCCTGTACAGAAACTCCTCTGGACACCTAACTGATGGCCTTTGCTGCTCATGGGTCTTGATTACACTGACCCCTGGGTTGCTTCTGAGGAGAGGAGAGGAGAGGAAAAGAGTTGTTAAGGAAAAATCAGGGGAGAGAAGAAAAGGAGGGGAGAAGAGGGGAGAGAAGGGGAGGAGGTGAGGAGAGAAGATGATGCAGTGGGGTAGATGAGGGGTCAGAAGTGAGGAAATGAGAGGATAGGAGAGGTGAGGAGGGTGTGTTTTCGGCAGCCGTGGAAAATAATAGGCCACTGCAGGCTGCCTAGTTGTTTATCAGATCTTGTTTTAGAATAAGGGAGATGTTCTGGTAAAGAACTCTGTTTCACTAACGGAACAGAGAATGTGGAACCAAGGCGGTTGGTCACATGGTGCCTCGTAGTTCCTTCTACCTTAAAGCCTGTTTCACTATGGTTGACTCACTGCACCACTTCCAATACTCGTATACGGCAGTAGTATTAGTAATGTGGGAAAAAGTGATAGTTACATATCGGGATATTATTTGTGCCGATATACCGTATCGTTTTGACAATATCGCAATATTATTTTTGCGCTAGTTGGCTGTACCTGCACCAAAACGCCAGGATTTTTCCTTTGTTTTCAGCACTTTTATTTCCATGACTGATCAAAAGTCATTTTCACATGCTCTCTCTCGTCCCTCTGAAGCAGATATTATGGTGAGCAATGTGTATTGGGACATCGAATCACAATAAAATCACAGTATGGAATCTCAATCCATATCATAATACACTGCTCAAAAAAATAAAGGGAACACTTAAACAACACAATGTCAATCACACTTCTGTGAAATCAAACTGTCCACTTAGGAAGCAACACTGATTGACAATACATTTCACATGCTGTTGTGCAAATGGAATAGACAACAGGTGGAAATAAAGGCAATTAGCAAGACACCCCCAATAAAGGAGTGCTTCTGCAGGTGGGGACCACAGACCACTTCTCAGTTCCTATGCTTCCTGGCTGATGTTTTGGTCACTTTTGAAAGCTGGCGGTGCTTTCACTCTAGTGGTAGCATGAGACGGAGTCTACAACCCACACAAGTGGCTCAGGTAGTGCAGCTCATCCAGGATGGCACATCAATGCGAGCTGTGGCAAGAAGGTTTGCTGTGTCTGTCAGCGTAGTGTCCAGAGCATGGAGGCGCTACCAGGAGACAGGCCAGTACATCAGGAGACGTGGAGGAGGCCGTAGGAGGGCAACAACCCAGCAGCAGGACCGCTACCTCCGCCTTTGTGCAAGGAGGAGCAGGAGAAGCACTGCCAGAGCCCTGCAAAATGACCTCCAGCAGGCCACAAATGTGCATGTGTCTGCTCAAACGGTCAGAAACAGACTCCATGAGGGTGGTATGAGGGCCCGACATCCACAGGTGGGGGTTGTGCTTACAGCCCAACACCATGCAGGACGTTTGGCATTTGCCAGAGAACACCAAGATTGGCAAATTCGCCACTGGCGCCCTGTGCTCTTCGCAGATGAAAGCAGGTTCACGCTGAGCACATGTGATAGACGTGACAGAGTCTGGAGACGCCGTGGAGAACGTTCTGCTGCCTGCAACATCCTCCAGCATGACCGGTTTGGTGGTGGGTCAGTCATGGTGTGGGGTGGCATTTCTTTGGGGGGCCACACAGCCCTCCATGTGCTCGCCAGAGGTAGCCTGACTGCCATTCGGTACCGAGATGAGATCCTCAGACTCCTTGTGAGACCATATGCTGGACAATACAATGCAAGACAATGCTAGACCTCATGTGGCTGGAGTGTCAGCAGTTCAATGCCTTCCTCTTGCAGGATGCTATGGACTTGCCCACCCGTTCCCCAGACCTGAATCCAATTGAGCACATCTGGGACATCATGTCTCGCTCCATCCACCAACGCCACTTTGCACCACAGACTGTCCAGGAGTTGGCGGATGCTTTAGTCCAGGTCTGGGAGGAGATCCCTCAGGAGACCATCCGCCACCTCATCAGGAGCATGCCCAGGCGTTGTAGGGAGGTTATACAGGCACATGGAGGCCACACACACTACTGAGCCTCATTTTGACATGTTTTAAGGACATTACATCAAAGTTGGATCAGCCTGTAGTGTGGTTTTCTACTTTAATTTTGAGTGTGACTCCAAATCCAGACCTCCATGGGTTGATAAATTGGATTTCCATTTATTTATTTTTGTGTGATTTTGTTGTCAGCACATTCAACTATGTAAAGAAAAAAGTATTTAACCTCTCTAGGGAAGGTGGGACGAAATCGTCAGCCAGTGGAATCCTGTGGCGTGTTATTCAAATACCTTAGAAATGCTATTGCTTCAATTTCTCAAACATATGACTATTTTACACCATTTTAAAGATAAGACTCTCGTTAATCTAACCACACTGTCCGATTTCAAAAAGGCTTTACAACGAAAGCAAAACATTAGATTATGTCAGCAGAGTACCCAGACAGAAATAATCAAACACCCATTTTTCAAGCTAGCATATAATGTCACATAAACCCAAACCACAGCTAAATGCAGCACTAACCTTTGATCTTCATCAGATGACACGCCTAGGACATTATGTTATACAATACATGCATGTTTTGTTCTATCAAGTTCATATTTATATCAAAAACCAGCTTTTTACATTAGCATGTGACGTTCAGAACTAGCATACCCCCCGCAAACCTCCGGTGAATTTACTAAATTACTCACGATAAACGTTCACAAAAAGCATAACAATTATTTTAAGAATTATAGATACAGAACTCCTCTATGCACTCGCTATGTCCGATTTTAAAATAGCTTTTCAGCGAAAGCACATTTTGCAATATTCTAAGTAGATAGCCCGGCATCACAGGGCTAGCTATTTAGACACCCACCAAGTTTAGCCCTCACCAAAGTCAGATTTACTATAAGAAAAATGTTATTACCTTTGCTGTTCTTCGTCAGAATGCACTCCCAGGACTTCTACTTAAATAACAAATGTTGGTTTGGTTCAAAATAATCCATAGTTATGTTCAAATATCCTCTGTTTTGTTCGTGCGTTCAAGACACTATCCAAAGTGTAAAGAAGGGTGACGCGCCCGACGCGTTTCGTGACAAAAAAATTCGAAATATTCCATTACCGTACTTCGAAGCATGTCAACCGCTGTTTAAAATAAATGGCATAAAAATTGTTCTCGTAAAAAAGCGATAATATTCCGACCGGGAATCTGTGTTTTAGTACAAAGAGAGAGAAAATAAAAACATGGGGTCGCCTCGTGCACGCGCCTCAGTGTCATTGTCGTGTGATAGACCACTTACGAAAGGCGCTAATGTTTTTCAGCCAGGGGCTGCCTCGACATCATTCAGCTTTTTCCCGGGTTCTGAGAGCCTATGGGAGCCGTAGGAAGTGTCACGTTACAGCAAAGATCCTAAGTTTTCAATAAAAAGAGTCAAGAAGCTCAAGGAATGGTCAGAGAGGGCACTTCCTGTACAGAATCTTCTCAGGTTTTTGCCTGCCATATGAGTTCTGTTATACTCACAGACACCATTCAAACAGTTTTAGAAACCTTATAGTGTTTTCTATCCAAATCTACTAATTATATGCATATTCTAGTTTCTGGGCAGTAGTAATAACCAGATTAAATCGGGTACGTTTTTTATCCGGCCGTGTAAATACTGCCCCCTAGCCCTAACAGGTTAATAAGATTATTTCTTTCATTCAGATCTAGGATGTGTTGTTTAAGTGTTCCCTTTATTTTTTTGAGCAGTATACATTCTACAGAGACAGAGAGTGTTTCTAATGTCCTTCTGTGGAAGATGTGATGCCAGATTTAGAGACTTTCTATGTGATGCCAGATTCAGAGACTTTCTATAACAGTGTCTCCAACCTTTTTCTAGCATGAGAGCTAATTTAAAAAAATAAACATGTTGCGAGATGCTCCGTTTTTTTTTTCTTGCTTTCAAATAGGAACATTCTTTTCCTCTTCCTTACAACTCTTCCCAGGGTCATTAGTGTACAAAATAAAATAGTACATTATGTTTTCTGTCAGTGAACATGGTCAAATAATGGTTCATTAACAACTCTAAGGGGGGCCTGGAAAATCCGTGATTATTTTCCCAAATTCTGTTTTATATTTTCCCAAATTATATTTTCTCAGTTTTATTTGGCCTGGTTTTAGATCTTTATTTTTCATATTTACAAATTGTTAATAAAGGAACAATGAAATGTTATGCTGTGAGTCCCTGGTTAAATCACATCAGAAGACATATTATTTTTATTTTTTTTAGGTCTGGAAGAAATCGAACAAATATATATTTTTAGAGTAATTCCCCTTTAATTGCACGTCTGGCCCTTTAATCGTGCATCTAGCGAGTGAGGAATGTGCAGTCTGTGCCGGTCAATGATTCTGTACTGCTGCTGCTCATTTCAAGGCAAAGTTTACGAATAACATATATAATCGATAAACATTATATACTTGCTCATAATATACTTCTGCCAGGTAAGCCTACTTTGCAGTTAACATTTATTTGAGAAGGTTTTTGGGAAAGTAATTCTGTCAACCCACAAGACGGTTATCACATCACCTGGCTACACACTGAGTGATAGACAAACACACCCACCACACAGAGAGACGGGCAATATTGCTGGAAATGAATTGGCAGATATTGTGTTAAGTTTGGCTTTTAACCCAATAGTGGCTAACCAGGGGTGGGATAATGCCAATGTTGCGTTGACTAGATAGTTGCTGGGAGCTTGCACTGTCTGATACTTCTGAGATTTGTTTATGACAGTTTACGATGAAATACGTGAAACATTCCATATACTACTCATAGGTGGGAACGCCTTTCTAATATTGAGTTGCCCCTCCCATTTGCCCTCAGAACTGCCTCAAGTCGTTGGGGCATGGTCTCTCGAAAGCGTTCCACAGGGATGCTGGCCCATGTTGACTCCAATGCTTCCCACAGTTGTGTCAAGTTGGCTGGATGTCCTTTGGGTGGTGGACCATTATTGATGCTCACGGGAAACTGTTGAGCGTGAAAAACCCAGTTCTTGACAAACTCAAACCGGTGTGCCTGGCACCTACTACCATACCCTGCTCAATGGCACTTAAATATTTTGTCTTGTCTATTCACCTTCTGAATGGCACACATACACAATCCATCTGTAAATTAATGAAATATTAAAGATTACACTGACAGACAGGGCAGCTCTGCTTCTAGCTCCTAAGCAACTTTGCAGTATTTTATTTTATTTTTTTGTGTTATTTCTTATTATTAGCCTAGAATGTTGTTTTTTTTGCGTTATTACATACACCCTTTTGAATATCAGAGTGGCGGTAACTACCCAGCATTACGACCAGGAATATGACTTTCCCAAATTGGATCCTTTGTTCATAACCCCCAGGGCAATTGAACTTATCCCAGAGGCTGCTCCAAGACACCGCCGGCAGCGAAGAGGTATTCGGAATGGACTTCTAGTCCACCTCAGGAGGCGTGCACACCATCCACCGCTTTTGACTATTACTCGCTAATGTTCAGTCTCTGGACAATAAAGTAGACAAGCTCAGGTCGAGGATCTACTTCCAGAGAGATATCAGGGACTGTAACATACTCTGTTTCACAGAATCATGACTCTCTCTGGATACGACGTCCTCGTCCGGACAACCAGCTGGGTTCTCAGCACATCGCGGAGACAGGAATAAAGAACCCTCTGAGAAGAAGAAAGGCGGTGGTGTATGTTTCATGATTAACTACTCATAGTGTGATTGTGATAACGTACAGAAACTCAAATCCTTTTGTTCACCCGACCTAGAATACCTCACAATCAAATGCTTAATGTATTACTTCCCAAGAGAATTATCTTCGGTTATAGTCAGAGCCGTGTATATTACTCCTCGAGCCTATATCGTGACGGCCCCCGTGACGGAACCACACTGGACTTTATGCAAACTGGAAACCACATATCCTGAGGCCGCATTCATTGTAGCTGGGGATTTTAACAAAGCAAATTTGAGGAAAATGCTACCGAAGTTCTATCAACACATTGACTGTTGTACTAGCGCTGGAAAAACGCTCGACTATTGTTACTCCCCCATTCGGGATGCCTATAAGGCCCTCCCATTGGCAAATCAGGTAATGACTCCATCTTGCTCCTCCCTTCCTGTAAGCAGAAACTCAAACAGGATGTACCCATGCTCAGGTCTATTCAATGCTGGTCTGACCAATCGGAATCCATGCTTCAAGATTGTTTTGATCACGCGGAGTGGGATGTGTTGCAGGATTCGAACCAGGGACTGCAGTGATGCCGCTTGCACTGAGATGCAGTGCCTTAGACCACTTTAAGATGTCCACCATTGTTCCTGTACCCAAGAAAGCAAAGGTAACTGAACTAAATGACTATTGCCCCGTAGCACTCACTTCTGTCAGCATGAAGTGCTTTGAGAGGCTAGTTAAGGATCCTATCACTTCTACCTTACTTCAATTTGTTTACCGCCCCAATAGATCCACATCCATCGCACTACACACTGCCCTATCCCATCTGGACAAGAGGAATACCTATGTAAGAATACTGTTCATTGACCATAGCTCAGCCTTGAACACCATAGTACTCTCCAAGCTCATCATTAAGTTCAGGGCTCTGGGTCTGAACCGCACCCTGTGCAACTGGGTCCTGGACTTCCTGATGGACCGCCCCCAGGTGCTGAAGGTAGGAAACAACACCTCCCCTTCGCTGATCCTCAACACTGGTGCCCCACAAGGGTGTGTGCTCAGCCCCCTCCTGTACTCCCTGTTCACCCATGACTGCATGGACATGCACACCTCCAACTCAATCATCAAGTTTGCAGACAACACAACATTAGTAGGCCTGATTACCAACAATGACGAGACAGCCTGAGGTGAGGAGCCTGGGAGAGTGGGTGCCAGGAAAATGACCTCTCCCACAACGATAACAAAACGAAGGAGTGGACTTCAGGTAACAGCAGAGGAAGCACACCCCTATCCATATCGATGGATGGGACCACAGTGAAGAAGGTGGAAAGCTTTAAGTTCCTCGGCGTAAACAACACGGACAAACTGAAATGGTCCACCCACACAGACAGTGTGGTGAAGAAGGTGCCTCTTCAGCCTCCTGAGGTTGAAAAAATTTGGCTTTTCCCGTAAGACTCTCACAAACTTTTACAGATGCACAATTGAGAGCATCCTGTTGGGCAAACTACCTGCCCTCCAGGACACCTACAGCATCCGATGTCACAGGAAGGCCAAAAAGATCACCAAGGACAACAAACACCCGAGCCATGGCCTGGTCATCCCGCTATCATCCAGAAGGCGAGGTCAGTACAGGTGAATCAAAGCTGGGACCAAGAGACTGAAAAATGCCTTCTATCTCATGGCCGTCAGACTGTTAAATAGAGATCACTAGCCGGCTTCCACCCGGTTACCCAACCCTGCACCTTAGAGGCTGCTGCCCTACATAGACATGGACATGGAATCACTGGTCACTTTAATAAGGGAACACTAGTCATTTTAATAATGTTTACATACTACTTTACTCATCTCATATGTATATACTGTGTTCTATTCTACTGTATTTTAGTCAATGCTACTCCGACATTGCTCGTCCTAATATTTATAATATTTCTTAATTCCATTCCTTTACTTTTAGATGTGTGTGTATTGTTGTGAATCGTTAGATATTACTGCACTGTTGGAGCTAGGAACACAAGCATTTCACTACTCCCGCAATAACATCTGCTAAATATGTGTATGAGATTTGATTTGAATTGTCTCAAGGCTTAAAAATCCTTCTTTAACCCTGTCCTCCTCCCCTTCCTGCCTTGTACACTCAATGTGCATAGCACATCTGTCTAATCCATCCTCAGCCAAATGTTTAGGCGACTACTGTCACACTGGCGCTTATCTGCAGCGCTTCAATGTTTATATTACATTTGTGTGTGTATGTCTGATAGACTATGTGTTAGTAGCAGCCATATTCCAGGGCTCACAGTGGAGCAGGGCCTGATGGGAAATATACCTAGCTGGCTCACCCACACTCTCCTCCGGGCACTTCTTTAATGTGTTTGTGTTTGGGGAATATCATATGTAGAGAGAGCCTCTGTCCTGGTCCACCACAACAACAGAGTGTCTCAGACGGGGAGACACTTTTCCTCTATCATATGTATTCACTGGAGGATGTCTGTCCTGTCCTGTCCTGTCCTGTCCTGTCCCTGTCCTGTCCTGTCTTGTCTTGTCTTGTCTGTCTGTCTGTCTGTAACAAAGAGGAGACATGATGGACAGAGAGGAATGACACTCGTCTAAAAATAAAGAAAATCTGTAAATGAACAGGAAGGAAGTGACTGACTGTCCACTCTCTCTCTCTTTCTGCTTGCTGCTGCTGCTAAAGTGTCGGCCGGCGATACAACAACATTTGGACTCTTTCTTTTTACATTATGGAGATGGCACAACAGTACCTAAATAATACCAAGTAGCGTTATTGTCTCTTTCAACAATTTGTTTTGTTTATTTTAAAATAAATATCTATGGACGTGTTCTTCTGTCTGTTTTAATCCTACTAGAAGTCCACTCTGCCAGGGTATAGCTCCGTAAAGGTTGTTGAAGGCATGACTGATCTCAGATAGCTGGAGACTAATGTTCTGGCCTTCATTTTGTCCTTGACTCTCTGACCCCGGTGAAGTGTTCAGTACGGCTCCTGAAAGAGGATGTGTTACAGGTCCAGAGGTTGTCCAAGAAGTGACTACTATTTGCATCACACAGTGCTCTTCCTCCCTCTATCTCAGTGGCCATGTGCACGACACACACACACACACACACACACACACACACACACACACACCTGCCAGTGGTTGCAGAGGCTCTGGGATCAATCTGTCACCTTCTTCACTTCCTTAAGAAGTCCCTCAGTAACCCGGCGGGGTTGTTAACCAAAATAACCTTTGCCTAGCTAGACTGAGAGCCAGCCTCTCTCCACCCCCAGGGGTTGCTGTGAGAAACCACTAGAAGAAACAAAGAAAGAAGAGAAATCCCTACGTCCTTCTTTTCCTGTGCAGAATAGAGCAGAGTGGAGAATGTGAAAAGCAACGCCCTTGTGTCAATTGTAAAGTGCACCTCGGCTCCCCCCCCCCCTTCCCCCAGCTCTGTGCCTCGGTCCAGCTCTGAAGGCCGTTCTTATTACCAGCACAGAGCGCAGGTCAGGATGGCAAGCCAGCAGCGTACTATTAAAATCTAATGGATGGAATCTCAGCAGGCTCTGTCTGGCTGTTTCACAGGCCACACAATCTACAGGATCTCATCTGCTGCAATGTTTTCTCTGCCCCTTGTTCTCTGCTCACTATTCTATTCCACGGGTTTTACACTTTTCTCATTCTGTCATTAGAATATCATGGCATTTTAAGACTTCTAATTCTGTCTTTTATCTTTATTAGGATAATGTGGCTCAGTTGGTAGAGCATGGTGTTTGCAACGCCAGCATGGTGTTTGCAACGCCAGGGTTGTGGGTTCGATTCCCACGGGGGGCCAGTAAGGGGAAAAAAAATATATAAAAAAGAAAAAGAAAATGTATGTATTCATTACTGTAAGTCGCTCTGGATAAGACCGTCTGCTTAATGACTAAAATGTAAATGTAATTATGGTGGATTCTGGGACAGTTGCTGGCCAATTGGAAAAGAAACAGGAGGATTGTTGGCTTGTTGGTGAAACTTCACCAACGTTATTTATTATTTTCACCAGGCAAAGAACATCAACCCTATTTCAGCCAGAACAATAAGAATGTCCATCTCGGAGGATAATAAACTATTCTATACCAGTCCTAATTCATTTAGTTTTAGATTTGTTCACCTGGTTCCCTTGAAAGCTAACTAAAAATGTGTAAAAATCTGATCATAATCCACTCTACTATCCCATTTCTGCCTAGCTGTCCCTTCACCTTTACACGTTATGCAAATGCATGCATATCCATGCAAATTCTTAAAAGGGAGACGGTAGAATTTGAATATTGTTTCTTTAAAGCTGCATGCTGGCACTCCGTATCTGAAAGCGTGTCTGTGTGAATACTGAGGATCTCTTTGTCATGTTAGCCAGAGGCCTGGGTGAAGCAACGCATGCAGGACGGACGGCCAGAGATGGGTTGGGTCTCTGCACAGAGAGACGGCCCTAATTGGGGAAAGGGGGGGACTAGGGGGACGGGGTGAGAGGAGCTTGGGGAGTTGGAGAGGAGAGGGGGTGAGGGGAAGATGGGGATTTAGAAAGATGAGCGAGTGCAGAGGTGGTATGTCAGGGGATGTGAGGAGAGAGTGGGACAGGTAGGGGGTTGGTTGTTGGTGGGAGAGAGTGGGACAGGTGGAGGGTTGGTTGTTGGTGCGAGAGAGTGGGACAGGAGGGGAGGTGGAGGGTTGGTTGTTGGTGGGAGAGAGTGGGACAGGTGGGGAGGTGGAGGGTTGGTTGTTGGGAGAGAGTGGGACAGGTAGAGGGTTGGTTGTTGGTGGGAGAGAGTGGGACAGGTGAGGAGGTGGAGGGTTGGTTGTTGGTGGGAGAGAGTGGGACACGTAGAGTGTTGTTTGTTGGTGGGAGAGAGTGGGACAGGTGGAGGGGTTGGTTGTTGGTGGGAGAGAGTGGGACAGGTAGGGGGTTGGTTGTTGGTGGGAGAGAGTGGGACAGGTGAGGAGGTGGAGGGTTGGTTGTTGGTGGGAGAGAGTGGGACAGGTAGGGGGTTGGTTGTTGGTGGGAGAGAGTGGGACAGGTGAGGAGGTGGAGGGTTGGTTGTTGGTGGGAGAGAGTGGGACAGGTGGGGGTTGGTTGTTGGTGGGAGAGAGTGGGACAGCGAGGAGGTGGAGGGTTGGTTGTTGGTGGGAGAGAGTGGGACAGGTAGGGGGTTGGTTGTTGGTGGGAGAGAGTGGGACAGGTGAGGAGGTGGAGGGTTGCTTGTTGGTGGGAGAGAGTGGGACAGGTGAAGGGTTGGTTGTTGGTGGGAGAGAGTGGGACAGGTAGAGTGTTGTTTGTTGGTGCCGAGAGAGTGGGACAGGAGGGGAGGTGGAGGGTTGGTTGTTGGTGGGAGAGTGGGACAGGTGAAGAGGTGGAGGGTTGGTTGTTGGTGGGAGAGAGTGGGACAGGTAGGGGGTTGGTTGTTGGTGGGAGAGAGTGGGACGGGGAGGGGGGGGTGGGAGGGGGGGTTGGTTGTTGGTGGGAGAGAGTGGGACGGGGAGGTGGAGGGTTGGTTGTTGGTGGGGAGGAGGTGGAGGGTTGGTTGTTGGTGGAGAGAGAGAGTGGGACAGGTAGAGGAGGTGGAGGGTTGGTTGTTGGTGAGAGAGAGTGGGACAGGTAGAGAGGTGGAGGGTTGGTTGTTGGTGAGAGAGAGTGGGACAGGTGTAGAGGTGGAGGGTTGGTCGTTGATGAGAGAGAGTGGGACAGGTAGAGAGGTGGAGGGTTGGTTGTTGGTGAGAGTGGGACAGGTGGGGAGGTGGAGGGTTGGTTGTTGGTGAGAGAGAGTGGGACAGGTGTGGAGGTGGAGGGTTGGTTGTTGGTGAGAGAGAGTGGGACAGGTAGGGGGTTGGTTGTTGGTGGGAGAGAGGGACAGGTGAGGAGGTGGAGGGGTTGGTTGTTGGTGGGAGAGAGTGGGACAGGTAGGGGGTTGGTTGTTGGTGGGAGAGAGTGGGACAGGTGACGAGGTGGAGGGTTGGTTGTTGGTGAGAGAGAGAGTGGGACATGTGAGTCGATTGCTCTGAGCTCTAAACCAGACCATTGATAGACCAGGATAGACCGGACCAGAGCCAGTCAGTCGAGTTTTTCAACCAGGCCGAGAGCCTTAGCTTGCCTACCGGTTGACTGGTTCGTTGGCTGGCTGGTTTGCCAGCTGGCAGGCTGGTTAGTTGGCTGACTGAGAAAGTGTTAGCAGGCCTACCGGTTAGCTGGCTGGCTGGCTGACTGAGAACGCCTTAACTGGCTAACTGGTTGCTTAACTGGCTGGCTGACTGAGAACGCCTTAACAGGCTAACTGGTTGGTTAGCTGGCTGGCTGGCTGGCTGACTGACTGAGAAAGCCTTAACTGGCTAACTGGTTGGTTAGCTGGCTGGCTGGCTGGCTGGTTGGCTGGCTGGGGGATTATAAAGCAGGACTTAAAGACTAAAACCCCCAGAGTAGAGGAGGGAGAGGGAGGGAGCGTAGGAGAGAGCGGGGGAACCAGCCAACGGGGGAGAGAGAGAGAGGTGGCTCAGTTAATCTCTGTCTCTCTCTTTCCATTCCTCCCTCCCTCGACAGCACTCTGTCTGTGTGTCATTTTCTCACTCACTTTCTGGCTGGCTGGTTGGTTGGCAGGCTGGTATGCTGGTTGGTTGGTTGGTCAGTTGGCTGGCTGACTGAGAAAGCCTTAGCTGACCTACCGGTTGGTTGGCTGGCTAACTGGTTGGATAGCTGGCTGGCTGGTTGGCCGGTTGGTTTGCTGGCCGGTTGCCTGGCTGGATGGCTGGCTGGTTGGCCGGCTGGCTGGTTGGTTTGCCGTACGGCTGGCAGACTGGTTGGATGGCCGGTTGGATGGCCGGCCGGCCGGTTGGATGGCCGGCTGGTTTGTTGGGCGGCTGGTTTGTTGGCCGGCTGGTTTGTTGGCCGGCGAGTTGGCTGGTTGGTTGGCTGGCCGGCTGGCTGGTTGGTTGGCTGGTTGGCCGGCTGGTTGGTTGGCCGGCTGGTTGGTTGGTTGGTTGGCTGGCCGGCTGGCTGGTTGGTTGGCTGGTTGGCCGGCTGGTTGGTTGGCCGGCTGGTTGGTTGGCTGGGGGGACATAAAATTGGGCTTAAATACTAAAATCCCCAGAGTGGAGCAGGGGAAAGGGAGAGGGAGAGAGAGAGGTGGCTCAGTTAATCTCTGTCTCTCTCTTTCCATTCCTCCCTCCCTCGACAGCTCTCTTTTTTTTTTACCGATTCCCTTCTCTATCTTTTTCCTCCATTCTGTTTCTCATCTCTCTCACTCACTCACTCACTCACTCACTCACTCACTCACTCACTCACTCACTCACTCACTCACTCACTCACTCACTCACACACACACACACGTCACTCGTCATCCCTTTATTTCCTCTGTATTTCTCACGGCAGGAGGAAGTGACTTGTCTTGTTAAGTTCACACCCCAAATGAAACCCCAAGGCCCTGGCTGGGTAGCATTTAACCACCTGGTTGTACTGACCTTCCCTTTGTGACTCTGTTGTATTGCAGTGGTTTCTGTTGTAGAGTGCATCCACGCAGTGGGTTCCCTCTCCTAATGCTGAGCTGGGTTCCCGGTGCCCCAGTATGTTGGGAAGGATCTGCCATCAGAGAGCTGCAGGTGATCTATTGGTGGTCCATAGACCACAGAACACACTGGGTCGATCGTCCATGTTGACACCATGGGGAACAGCGGGCTGAGGCAGAGACAGGCCAGTGTGGAAGGGAAGACCTGCCCGCTGTAGCTGTGTTGGGAAGGGACGTGAGGCTATGCAGAGGCAGCAGGCCCTGTACTGTGCTGTGATGTCAGACCTATGCCAGGGGACCAGAGTGTGCTGTCTCACTGACTGATACCCCTGTCTCTACCTCCGATAATAATACAGCCCCACACACACACACACACACACACATATATATGCCTCCAGAGCTGCAAATGTATTAGCTACTTTATATTCTTTTGTCTGGAATACAGAGGAGAGGATGGAGAGGAGAGGATGGAGAGGAGAGGATGGAGAGGAGAGGATGGAGAGGAGAGGATGAGAGGAGAGGATGGAGAGGAGAGGATGGAGAGGAGAGGGTGGAGAGGAGAGGGTGGAGAAGAGAGGAGAGGAGAGGGAGGAGAAGAGGGTGGAGAGGAGGAGAGTAGAGGAGAGGATGGAGAGGAGAGGAGAGGGTGGAGAGGAGAAGAGAGTAGAGGAGAGGGTGGAGAAGAGAGTAGAGGAGAGGGTGGAGAAGAGAGTAGAGGAGAGGGTGGAGAAGAGAGTACAGGAGAGGGTGGAGAAGAGAGTAGAGGAGAGGGAGGAGAAGAGGGTGGAGAGGAGAGTAGAGGATGGAGAGGAGAAGAGAGTAGAGGAGAGGGTGGAGAGGAGAAGAGAGTAGAGGAGAGGGTGGAGAGGATAAGAGAGTAGAGGAGAGGGTGGAGATGAGAAGAGAGTAGAGGAGAGGGAGGAGAAGAGGGTGGAGAGGAGGAGAGTAGAGGAGAGGATGGAGAGGAGAAGAGAGTAGAGGAGAGGGTGGAGAGGAGAAGAGAGTAGAGGAGAGGGTGGAGAGGAGAAGAGAGTAGAGGAGAAGGTGGAGAGGAGAAGAGAGTAGAGGAGAGGGTGGAGAGGAGAAGAGAGTAGAGGAGAGGGTGGAGATGAGAAGAGAGTAGAGGAGAGGAGAAGAGAGTAGAGGATAGGGTGGAGAGGAGAAGAGAGGAGAGGAGAGGGAGGAGAAGAGGGTGGAGAGGAGGAGAGTAGAGGAGAGGATGGAGAGGAGAAGAGAGTAGAGGAGAGGGTGGAGAGGAGAAGAGAGTAGAGGAGAGGGTGGAGAAGAGAGTAGAGGAGAAGGTGGAGAGGAGAAGAGAGTAGAGGAGAGGGTGGAGAGGAGAAGAGAGTAGAGGAGAGGGTGGAGAAGAGAGTAGAGGAGAGGGTGGAGGAGAGGGTGGAGAAGAGAGTAGAGGATACGGTGGAGAAGAGAGTAGAGGAGAGGGTGGAGGAGAGGGTGGAGGAGAGTAGAGGAGAGGGAGGAGAAGAGAGTAGAGGAGAGGGTGGAGAAGAGAGTAGAGGAGAGGGAGGAGAAGAGATGATGAGAGGATGGAGAGGAGATGATGGAGAGGATGGAGAGGAGAAGAGGGTGGAGAGGAGAGGATGTAGAGGAGAGGGTGGTGGAGAGGGTGGTGGAGAGGGTGGAGTAGAGGAGAGGGTGGAGAGAAGAGAGTGGATGGAGAGGAGTAGAGAGTAGAGTAGAGGATGTAGAGGAGAGGGTGGAGAAGAGAGTAGAGGATGTAGAGGAGAGGGTGGAGAGGAGAGGAGAGGAGAGGATGTGGAGAGAGTAGAGGAGAGGATGGAGAGGAGAAGAGAGGATGGAGAGAAGAGATGATGGAGAGGAGAAGAGAGGAGAGGGTGGAGAGGAGGGAGGGAGGGAGGGTGGAGAGGAGAGGGTTGAGAGGAGAGGAGAGGAGAGGGTGGAGAGGAGAGGGTGGAGAGGAGAGGAGAGGGTGGAGAGAGTGGAGGAGAGGATGTGGAGGAGAGGTTGTGGAGGAGAGGATGGAGAGGATGTAGAGGAGAGGATGTGGAGGAGAGGAGAGGATGTGGAGGAGAGGAGAGGATGTGAGGAGAGGAGAGGATGTGAGGAGAGGAGAGGATGTGAGGAGAGGAGAGGATGTGTAGGAGAGGCTGGAGAGGAGAGGCTGTAGAGGAGGGGCTGTAGAGGAGGGGCTGTAGAGGAGGGGCTGGAGAGGAGAAGATGTGGAGGAGAGGGTGGAGAAGAGAAGATGTGGAGAAGAGGAGAGGAGAGGATGTGGAGGAGAAGAGAGGATGGAGAAGATGTGGAGAAGAGAAGAGGATGTGGAGGAGAGGATGTGGAGGAGAGGAGAGGATGGAGAGGAGAGGATGTGGAGGAGAGGAGAGGATGGAGAGGGTGTGGAGAAGAGGAGAGGGTGTGGAGGAGAGGAGAGGGTGTGGAGGAGAGAATGGAGAGGATGGAGAGGAGAGGATGGAGAGGAGAGGGTGTGGAGAGAGGAGAGGGTGTGGAGGAGAGGAGAGAATGGAGAGGATGGAGAGGAGAGGGTGTGGAGAAGAGGAGAGGGTGTGGAGGAGAGGAGAGAATGATGAGGAGGAAAGGAGGAGAGGATGTGGAGACGAGGGGAGATGGAGATGGAGGAGGAGGAGGAGGAAATAGTGTACAACAGAATAACAGCAACATTGGTTTCCCCCAGTCTGCAACTCTTGTAAAGAAATTCCTCTGGCATACTGGAGGTCCCTCACATCACCTGTAGAGAGATCCCTCTGGCATACTGGAGGTCCCTCACATCACCTGTAGAGAGATCCCTGTGGCATACTGGAGGTCCTCACATCACCTGTAGAGAGATCCCTGTGGCATACTGGAGGTCCTCACATCACCTGTAGAGAGATCCCTGTGGCATACTGGAGGTCCTCACATCACCTGTAGAGAGATCCCTGTGGCATACTGGAGGTCCTCACATCACCTGTAGAGAGATCCCTCTGGCATACTGGAGGTCCTCACATCACCTGTAGAGAGATCCCTCTGGCATACTGGAGGTCCCACACATCACCTGTAGAGAGATCCCTCTGGCATACTGGAGGTCCTCACATCACCTGTAGAGAGATCCCTGTGGCATACTGGAGGTCCTCACATCACCTGTAGAGAGATCCCTGTGGCATACTGGAGGTCCTCACATCACCTGTAGAGAGATCCCTCTGGCATACTGGAGGTCCTCACATCACCTGTAGAGAGATCCCTCTGGCATACTGGAGGTCCCACACATCACCTGTAGAGAGATCCCTCTGGCATACTGGAGGTCCTCACATCACCTGTAGAGATCCCTCTGGCATACTGGAGGTCCTCACATCACCTGTAAAGAGATCCCTCTGGCATACTGGAGGTCCTCACATCACCTGTAGAGATCCCTCTGGCATACTGGAGGTCCTCACATCACCTGTAGAGAGATCCCTCTGGCATACTGGAGGTCCCTCACACCACCTGAAGGGAAGGGTGTGAGGGAAGAGGGAGGGAGGATGGATGAAGTGAGATGGAAAGTGAGAGAGAGATGGAGAGAGAGACAGACACAAACAGATTGAGACAGACAGAGCTGCTTGTTGGAGAGGGAAGGGCGAGAGAGATGCTTGTTGGAGAGGGAAGGGCGAGAGAGATGCTTGTTGGAGAGGGAAGGCAGAGAGAGATGCTTGTTGGAGAGGGAAGGCCGAGAGAGATGCTTGTTGGAGAGGGAAGGGCGAGAGAGATGCTTGTTGGAGAGGGAAGGCCGAGAGAGATGCTTGTTGGAGAGGGAAGGCCGAGAGAGATGCTTGTTGGAGAGGGAAGGGCGAGAGAGATGCTTGTTGGAGAGGGAAGGCCGAGAGATGCTTGTTGGAGAGGGAAGGGCGAGAGAGATGCTTGTTGGAGAGGGAAGGCCGAGAGAGATGCTTGTTGGTGAGGGAAGGCCGAGAGAGATGCTTGTTGGAGAGGGAAGGCCGAGAGAGATGCTTGTTGGAGAGGGAAGGCCGAGAGAGATGCTTGTTGGAGAGGGAAGGCCGAGAGAGATGCTTGTTGGAGAGGGAAGGCCGAGAGAGATGCTTGTTGGAGAGGGAAGGCCGAGAGAGATGCTTGTTGGAGAGGGAAGGCCGAGAGAGATGCTTGTTGGAGAGGGAAGGCCGAGAGAGATGCTTGTTGGAGAGGGAAGGCCGAGAGAGATGCTTGTTGGAGAGGGAAGGGCGAGAGAGATGCTTGTTGGAGAGGGAAGGCCGAGAGAGATGCTTGTTGGAGAGGGAAGGCCGAGAGAGATGCTTGTTGGAGAGGGAAGGCCGAGAGAGATGCTTGTTGGAGAGGGAAGGCCGAGAGAGATGCTTGTTGGAGAGGGAAGGCCGAGAGAGATGCTTGCCGGTTGTTCCCCTTCTGGATGGAAAGAAGGTTTGTGTTGGAATGTTGTGGACATTTGCCCCTGCTGAGTTTGTGTGATCTTGAGTGAAATAGATCAGTCTTTGTTTGCACACACACACACACACACACACACACACACACACACACACACACACACACACACACACACACACACACACACACACACACACACACAGCTTTGTCTTACTATAATCCTATTTTAACCTGTAAACCTAACACTTACCTAAACCTCACCCTGTAAACCTCACCCCGTAAACCTCACCCCGTAAACCTCACCCCGTAAACCTCACCCCGTAAACCTCACCCCGTAAACCTCACCCAAACTCCTAACCCTAAAATAGTGTTTTTACAAGTGAGGACCGGCAAAACGTGTACACACACACACACACACACACATTGCTTACTCTCGTTTTGTTGTATCGGGATCTTGTTGGTGTCCTTGGGTCAGGACTGTCATTCAAACTCACATGCTTCCTGTCAATCCAAATGGGCTGGACAATGACAGTTCTAGGAATCTGGCAACCCATATGTTTTTATTTGGTGAGTGTGAGTGCCATATTTAAGATAAGATAGGCTCTACAAGGTGCTTAATAATAGAAGACAAACAGACAGACAGACAGACAGACAGACAGACAGACAGACAGGCAGACAGGCAGACAGGCAGACTCACCACCCTCAGACAGATAAAACAGACAGGCAGACTCACCACCCTCAGACAGATAAAACAGACAGGCAGACTCACCACCCTCAGACAGATAAAACAGACAGGCAGACTCACCACCCTCAGACAGATAAAACAGACAGGCAGACTCACCACCCTCAGACAGATAGACAGACTGACTCACCCCTCAGGCAGACAGACACTCACCACCCTTAGACAGATAAAAAAATCAGACAGGCAGACAGACAGACAGACAGACTCACCCCTCAGACAGATGACGGGCAGACAGACACTCACCCCTCAGAAAGGCAGACAGACAGACTCACCCCTCAGACAGGCAGACACCCCTCAGACAGGCAGACACCCCTCAGACAGGCAGGCAGACAGACTCACCCCTCAGACAGATGACGGGCAGACAGACACTCACCCCTCAGGCAGGCAGACAGACAGACTCACCCCTCAGGCAGGCAGACACCCCTCAGACAGGCAGGCAGACAGACTCACCCCACAGACAGACAGACAGACAGACAGACAGACAGACAGACAGACAGACAGACAGACAGACAGACAGACAGACTCACCCCTCAGACAGGCAGATGTTCCATATGGTGCTCAGCTCTGCTCCTTGTCTAAATCCATATGCCCCTGGTGGGGGGCTGAAGGGCAGGCCTCCCCCAGGGGAGGTGTTGGGAGGTAAAGCCCTTAAGGCTCTACACACCCCTCCACCATGCCCGTTCTGTACCCCCCCCCCCCTCCACCATGCCCGTTCTGTACCCCCCCCTCCCTCCACCATGCCCGTTCTGTACCCCCCCTCCACCATGCCGTTCTGTACCCCCCCTCCACCATGCCCGTTCTGTACACCCCCCCTCCACCATGCCCATTCTGTACCCCCCCCTCCACCATGCCCGTTCTGTACACCCCCCTCCACCATGCCCGTTCTGTACCCCCCCCCTCCACCCTTCCCGTTCTGTACACCCCCCCCCCATCCTGCCCATTCTGTACCCCCCCCTCCACCATGCCCGTTCTGTACACCCCCCTCCACCATGCCCGTTCTGTACCCCCCCCCCCTCCACCCTTCCCGTTCTGTACACCCCCCCCCCATCCTGCCCATTCTGTACCCCCCACCCCGCCCTGCCTGTTCTGTACCCCCACCCCCACCCCACCCTGCCCGTTCTGTACACCCCCCCTCCACCATGCCCGTTCTGTACCCCCCCCTCCACCATGCCCGTTCTGTACACCCCCCTCCACCATGCCCGTTCTGTACACCCCCCTCCACCATGCCCGTTCTGTACCCCCCCCCCCTCCACCCTTCCCGTTCTGTACACCCCCCTCCATCCTTTCCCGTTCTGTACACCCCCCCCCCCCCCCCCCATCCTTCCCATTCTGTACCCCCCACCCCGCCCTGCCTGTTCTGTACCCCCACCCCCACCCCACCCTGCCCGTTCTGTACCCCCCACCCCGCCCTGCCCGTTCTGTACACCCAGAGCTGCTTAGCTCATTGTCACAGCAATCTGTCACCACCTAAGTCTCCCTCCTTCCATCCCTCCCTCCCCCGTCATCACCCCTGATAGTTGATGTAGGTTATCATAGCTAATGATTTAAGCTGTGGGTCTGGATCTATAGAATAGAAAACGTTTTAGCCCTGATTCTATCAACTGCAACACTCATCAGCTCTGAAGATTAAGTAATGTCTGTTGTGTGTCGGTTATTTAGCCTGATTTTCATTATTTAATGAGGTGATTTTATCACTGTAAGACTTTATAATTAATCCTTCTTCAACAAGTCATTTGATTGATTAAGTCTGTTATGTTTGATTAGGCAAAATTTACAGGGTTGTGTATGAATGAAAATACATTAATTATTAATAATGAATAAACTACAAATAAATAGTAAGTAATGTTCACACTATTAATACATCGAATTTTTCATAGTTTTTAAACATGTATAATAATTTAGTGTTTAAAACATTTATAATGGTTTATCAATGAACGTTGTGTTTGCGTTGGGTTGTTAACATTGTATTAGTGTTGGGTTTGCGTTGGGTTGTTAACATTGTATTAGTGTTGGGTTTGCGTTGGGTTGTTAACATTGTATTAGTGTTGGGTTTGCGTTGGGTTGTTAACATTGTATTAGTGTTGGGTTTGCGTTGGGTTGTTAACATTGTATTAGTGTTGGGTTTGCGTTGGGTTGTTAACATTGTATTAGTGTTGGGTTTGCGTTGGGTGATGTTGTTTTAGTGTTCTGTTTGCATTATATTAGCGTTTGTTGTGTTAATGTTAACTAAATGTTTTCCAGTGGTTGTGTTTTGCAGTGTGTTAACGTTGACTAAATGTTTTCTAATGGTTGTGTTCTCAGGAGGTTCTCCAGACGGTGCCCAAGTTCTGCTTCCCCTTCGATGTGGAGAGGTAGGATTCTGTCCCCTGTTCCCTTGTTAAGTCCTGTACTCTGTGTACACACACACACACACACACACACACACACACACACACACACACACACACACACACACACACACACACAAAAAAAAAAAAATCATATTTATTAGAAACTGGAGAGCTGTGTATGTGCCACATAATGGAGCTCACCTACAGGGGAGTCTGCTGTTAACCCCCTATCTGCTGTTAACCCCCTATCTGCTGTTAACCCCCTATCTGCTGTTAACCCCCTATCTGCTGTTAACCCCCTATCTGCTGTTAACCCCCTATCTGCTGTTAACCCCCTATCTGCTGTTAACCCCCTATCTGCTGTTAACCCCCTATCTGCTGTTAACCCCCTATCTGCTGTTAACCCCCTATCTGCTGTTAACCCCCTATCTGCTGTTAACCCCCTATCTGCTGTTAACCCCCTATCTGCTGTTAACCCCCGATCTGCTGTTAACCCCCGATCTGCTGTTAACCCCCGATCTGCTGTTAACCCCCGATCTGCTGTTAACCCCCGATCTGCTGTTAACCCCCGATCCTCGCTGTGCTAACGCCCCGATCTGCTGTTAACCCCCGATGCTGCTGTTAACGGCCCCGATCTGCTGTTAACCCGCCGTGCTCCCTTCTCTGTGCTCCCGCCGTGCTCCCTTCTCTGTGCTCCCTTCTCTGTGCTCCTTTCTCTGTGCTCCCTGCTCTGTGCTCCCTGCTCTGTGCTCCCTGCTCTGTGCTCCCTGCTCTGTGCTCCCTGCTCTGTGCTCCCTGCTCTGTGCTCCCTGCTCTGTGCTCCCTGCTCCGTGCTCTGTGCTCCCTGCTCCCTGCTCTGTGCTCCCTGCTCCTTTCTCTGTGCTCCCTGACAAACCCAGGCCAGGCTACCATCGTGCATGTGCTTTTGAACTTGTTTGCCTGACTAAGTGTGCTTTTGCATGCATGTGTGTCTATCTGCGTATATGTGTGTCTGTATCAAGCGTTTATCATTGTCTGAATAACTATATCTCTAGACTTGGTACCAGTCTGATGAATAACTATATCTCTAGACTTGGTACCTGTCTGATGAATAACTATATCTCTAGACTTGGTACCAGTCTGATGAATAGCTATATCTCTAGACTTGGTTCCTGTCTGATGAATAACTATATCTCTAGACTTGGTACCAGTCTGATGAATAACTATATCTCTAGACTTGGTACCAGTCTGATGAATAACTATATATCTAGACTTGGTACCAGTCTGATGAATAACTATATCTCTAGACTTGGTACCTGTCTGATGAATAACTATATATCTAGACTTGGTACCAGTCTGATGAGTAACTATATCTCTAGACTTGGTACCAGTCTGATGAATAACTATATCTCTAGACTTGGTACCTGTCTGATGAATAACTATATCTCTAGACTTGGAACCTGTCTGATGAATAACTATATCTCTAGACTTGGTACCAGTCTGAATAACTATATCTCTAGACTTGGTTCCAGTCTGATGAATAACTATATCTCTAGACTTGGTACCTGTCTGATGAATAACTATATCTCTAGACTTGGAACCTGTCTGATGAATAACTATATCTCTAGACTTGGTACCTGTCTGATGAATAACTATATCTCTAGACTTGGTACCAGTCTGATGAATAACTATATATCTAGACTTGGTACCAGTCTGATGAATAACTATATATCTAGACTTGGTACCAGTCTGATGAATAACTATATATCTAGACTTTGTACCAGTCTGATGAATAACTATATATCTAGACTTGGTACCAGTCTGATGAATAACTATATCTCTAGACTTGGTACCTGTCTGATGAATAATTATATCTCCTGATTTGGTACCAGTCATGAATAACTATATCTCTAGACTTGGTACCACTCTGATGAATAACTATATCTTTAGACTTGGTACCAGTCTGATGAATAATTATATCTCCTGATTTGGTACCAGTCATGAATAACTATATCTCTAGACTTGGTACCTGTCTGATGAATAACTATATCTCTAGACTTGGTACCACTCTGATGAATAACTATATCTCTAGACTTGGTACCTGTCTGATGAATAACTATATCTCTAGACTTGGTACCACTCTGATGAATAACTATATCTCTAGACTTGGTACCTGTCTGATGAATAACTATATCTCTAGACTTGGAACCCGTCTGATGAATAACTATATCTCTAGACTTGGAACCCGTCTGATGAATAACTATATCTCTAGACTTGGTACCAGTCTGAATAACTATATCTCTAGACTTGGTACCAGTCTGAATAACTATATCTCTAGACTTGGTTCCAGTCTGATGAATAACTATATCTCTAGACTTGGTACCTGTCTGATGAATAACTATATCTCTAGACTTGGTACCAGTCTGATGAATAACTATATATCTAGACTTGGTACCAGTCTGATGAATAACTATATCTCCTGATTTGGTACCAGTCATATGAATAACTATATCTCTAGATTTGGTATCAGTCTGATGAATAACTATATCTCTTCACTTGATACCAGTCTGATGAATAACTATATATCTAGACTTGGTACCAGTCTGGTGAATAACTATATCTCTAGACTTGGTACCAGTCTGAATAACTATATCTCTAGACTTGGTACCAGTCTGATAAATAAATATATATCTAGACTTGGTATCAGTCTGATGAATAACTATATATCTAGACTTGGTACCAGTCTGATGAATAACTATATATTTAGACTTGGTACCAGTCTGATGAATAACTATATATCTAGACTTGGTACCAGTCTGATGAATAACTATATATCTAGACCTGGTACCAGTCTGATGAATAACTATATATCTAGACTTGGTACCAGTCTGATGAATAACTATATATCTAGACTTGGTACCAGTCTGATGAATAACTATATATCTAGACTTGGTACCAGTCTGATGAATAACTATATATCTAGACTTGGTACCAGTCTGATGAATAACTATATATCTAGACTTTTTACTAGTCTGATGAATAACTATATCTCTAGATTTCGTATCAGTCTGATGAATAACTATATATCTAGACTTTGTACCAGTCTGATGAATAACTATATATCTAGACTTTGTAGCAGTCTGATGAATAACTATATCTCTAGACTTTGTACCAGTCTGAATAACTATATCTCTAGATTTCGTATCAGTCTGATGAATAACTATATATCTAGACTTTGTACCAGTCTGAATAACTATATATCTAGACTTGGTACCAGTCTGATGAATAACTATATCTCTAGACTTGGTACCGGTCTGAATAACTATATATCTAGACTTTGTACCAGTCTGAATAACTATATCTCTAGATTGCGTATCAGTCTGATGAATAACTATATATCTAGACTTTGTACCAGTCTGAATAACTATATATCTAGACTTGGTACCTGTCTGATGAATAACTATATATCTAGACTTGGTACCTGTCTGAATAACTATATCTCTAGATTTCGTATCAGTCTGATGAATAACTATATATCTAGACTTTGTACCAGTCTGAATAACCATATCTCTGGACTTGGTACCAGTCTGATGAATAGCTATATATCTAGACTCTGTACCAGTCTGAATAACTATATCTCTAGATTTCGTATCAGTCTGATGAATAACTATATATCTAGACTTTGTACCAGTCTGAATAACTATATATCTAGACTTTGTACCAGTCTGAATAACTATATCTCTAGATTTCGTATCAGTCTGATGAATAACCATATATCTAGACTTTGTACCAGTCTGAATAACTATATATATAGACTTGGTACCTGTCTGATGAATAACTATATATCTAGACTTGGTACCTGTCTGATGAATAACTATATATCTAGACTTGGTACCAGTCTGATGAATAACTATATATCTAGACTTGGTACTAGTCTGATGAATAACTATATCTCTAGATTTGGTATCAGTCTGATGAATAACTATATCTCTAGATTTCGTATCAGTCTGATGAATAACTATATATCTAGACTTTGTACCAGTCTGAATAACCATATCTCTAGACTTGGTACCAATCTGATGAATAACTATATATCTAGACTCTGTACCAGTCTGAATAACTATATCTCTAGATTTCGTATCAGTCTGATGAATAACTATATATCTAGACTTTGTACCAGTCTGAATAACTATATATCTAGACTTTGTACCAGTCTGAATAACTATATCTCTAGATTTCGTATCAGTCTGATGAATAACTATATATCTAGACTTTGTACCAGTCTGAATAACTATATATCTAGACTTTGTACCAGTCTGATGAATAACTATATCTCTAGACTTGGTACCAGTCTGAATAACTATATATCTAGACTTTGTACCAGTCTGAATAACTATATCTCTAGATTTCGTATCAGTCTGATGAATAACTATATATCTAGACTTTGTACCAGTCTGAATAACTATATATCTAGACTTGGTACCTGTCTGATGAATAACTATATATCTAGACTTGGTACCAGTCTGATGAATAACTATATCTCTAGACTTGGTACCAGTCTGATGAATAACTATATATCTAGACTTGGTACCAGTCTGATGAATAACTATATCTCCTGATTTGGTACCAGTCATATGAATAACTATATCTCTAGATTTGGTATCAGTCTGATGAATAACTATATCTCTTCACTTGGTACCAGTCTGATGAATAACTATATATCTAGACTTGGTACCAGTCTGGTGAATAACTATATCTCTAGACTTGGTACCAGTCTGAATAACTATATCTCTAGACTTGGTACCAGTCTGATAAATAAATATATATCTAGACTTGGTATCAGTCTGATGAATAACTATATATCTAGACTTGGTACCAGTCTGATGAATAACTATATATTTAGACTTGGTACCAGTCTGATGAATAACTATATATCTAGACTTGGTACCAGTCTGATGAATAACTATATATCTAGACCTGGTACCAGTCTGATGAATAACTATATATCTAGACTTGGTACCAGTCTGATGAATAACTATATATCTAGACTTGGTACCAGTCTGATGAATAACTATATATCTAGACTTGGTACCAGTCTGATGAATAACTATATATCTAGACTTGGTACCAGTCTGATGAATAACTATATATCTAGACTTTTTACTAGTCTGATGAATAACTATATCTCTAGATTTGGTATCAGTCTGATGAATAACTATATCTCTAGATTTCGTATCAGTCTGATGAATAACTATATATCTAGACTTTGTACCAGTCTGATGAATAACTATATATCTAGACTTGGTAGCAGTCTGATGAATAACTATATATCTAGACTTGGTAGCAGTCTGATGAATAACTATATCTCTAGACTTTGTATCAGTCTGATGAATAACTATATATCTAGACTTTGTACCAGTCTGAATAACTATATATCTAGACTTGGTACCAGTCTGATGAATAACTATATCTCTAGACTTGGTACCGGTCTGAATAACTATATATCTAGACTTTGTACCAGTCTGAATAACTATATCTCTAGATTTCGTATCAGTCTGATGAATAACTATATATCTAGACTTTGTACCAGTCTGAATAACTATATATCTAGACTTGGTACCTGTCTGATGAATAACTATATATCTAGACTTGGTACCTGTCTGAATAACTATATCTCTAGATTTCGTATCAGTCTGATGAATAACTATATATCTAGACTTTGTACCAGTCTGAATAACCATATCTCTGGACTTGGTACCAGTCTGATGAATAGCTATATATCTAGACTCTGTACCAGTCTGAATAACTATATCTCTAGATTTCGTATCAGTCTGATGAATAACTATATATCTAGACTTTGTACCAGTCTGAATAACTATATATCTAGACTTTGTACCAGTCTGAATAACTATATCTCTAGATTTCGTATCAGTCTGATGAATAACTATATATCTAGACTTTGTACCAGTCTGAATAACTATATATATAGACTTGGTACCTGTCTGATGAATAACTATATATCTAGACTTGGTACCTGTCTGATGAATAACTATATATCTAGACTTGGTACCAGTCTGATGAATAACTATATATCTAGACTTGGTACTAGTCTGATGAATAACTATATCTCTAGATTTGGTATCAGTCTGATGAATAACTATATCTCTAGATTTCGTATCAGTCTGATGAATAACTATATATCTAGACTTTGTACCAGTCTGAATAACCATATCTCTAGACTTGGTACCAATCTGATGAATAACTATATATCTAGACTCTGTACCAGTCTGAATAACTATATCTCTAGATTTCGTATCAGTCTGATGAATAACTATATATCTAGACTTTGTACCAGTCTGAATAACTATATATCTAGACTTTGTACCAGTCTGAATAACTATATCTCTAGATTTCGTATCAGTCTGATGAATAACTATATATCTAGACTTTGTACCAGTCTGAATAACTATATATCTAGACTTTGTACCAGTCTGATGAATAACTATATCTCTAGACTTGGTACCAGTCTGAATAACTATATATCTAGACTTTGTACCAGTCTGAATAACTATATCTCTAGATTTCGTATCAGTCTGATGAATAACTATATATCTAGACTTTGTACCAGTCTGAATAACTATATATCTAGACTTGGTACCTGTCTGATGAATAACTATATATCTAGACTTGGTACCAGTCTGATGAATAACTATATCTCTAGACTTGGTACCTGTCTGATGAATAACTATATATCTAGACTTGGTACCAGTCTGATGAATAACTATATATCTAGACTTGGTACCAGTCTGATGAATAACTATATCTCTAGACTTGGTACCAGTCTGATGAATAACTATATATCTAGACTTGGTACCAGTCTGATGAATAACTATATATCTAGACTTGGTACCAGTCTGATGAATAACTATATATCTAGACTTGGTACCAGTCTGATGAATAACTATATCTCTAGATTTCGTATCAGTCTGATGAATAACTATATATCTAGACTTTGTACGAGTCTGAATAACCATATCTCTAGACTTGGTAGCAGTCTGATGAATAACTATATCTCTAGACTTGGTACCATTCTGAATAACTATATATCTAGACTTTGTACCAGTCTGAATAACTATATCTCTAGATTTCGTATCAGTCTGATGAACAACTATATATCTAGACTTTGTACCAGTCTGAATAACTATATATCTAGACTTGGTACCTGTCTGATGAATAACTATATATCTAGACTTGGTACCTGTCTGAATAACTATATCTCTAGATTTCGTATCAGTCTGATGAATAACTATATATCTAGACTTTGTACCAGTCTGAATAACCATATCTCTGGACTTGGTACCTGTCTGATGAATAACTATATATCTAGACTTGGTACCTGTCTGAATAACTATATCTCTAGATTTCGTATCAGTCTGATGAATAACTATATATCTAGACTTTGTACCAGTCTGAATAACTATATATATAGACTTGGTACCTGTCTGATGAATAACTATATATCTAGACTTGGTACCTGTCTGATGAATAACTATATATCTAGACTTGGTACCAGTCTGATGAATAACTATATATCTAGACTTGGTACTAGTCTGATGAATAACTATATCTCTAGATTTGGTATCAGTCTGATGAATAACTATATCTCTAGATTTCGTATCAGTCTGATGAATAACTATATATCTAGACTTTGTACCAGTCTGAATAACCATATCTCTAGACTTGGTACCAGTCTGATGAATAACTATATATCTAGACTCTGTACCAGTCTGAATAACTATATCTCTAGATTTCGTATCAGTCTGATGAATAACTATATATCTAGACTTTGTACCAGTCTGAATAACTATATATCTAGACTTTGTACCAGTCTGAATAACTATATCTCTAGATTTCTTATCAGTCTGATGAATAACCATATATCTAGACTTTGTACCAGTCTGAATAACTATATATCTAGACTTGGTACCAGTCTGATGAATAACTATATCTCTAGACTTGGTACCAGTCTGAATAACTATATATCTAGACTTTGTACCAGTCTGAATAACTATATATCTAGACTTGGTACCAGTCTGATGAATAACTATATATCTAGACTTGGTACCAGTCTGATGAATAACTATATATCTAGACTTGGTACCAGTCTGATGAATAACTATATCTCTAGACTTGGTACCAGTCTGATGAATAACTATATCTCTAGACTTGGTACCAGTCTGATGAATAACTATATATCTAGACTTGGTACCAGTCTGATGAATAACTATATATCTAGACTTGGTACCAGTCTGATGAATAACTATATATCTAGACTTGGTACCAGTCTGATGAATAACTATATATCTAGACTTTGTACCAGTCTGATGAATAACTATATCTCTAGACTTGGTACCAGTCTGATGAATAACTATATATCTAGACTTGGTACCAGTCTGATGAATAACTATATATCTAGACTTGGTACCAGTCTGATGAATAACTATATCTCTAGATTTGGTATCAGTCTGATGAATAACTATATCTCTAGATTTCGTATCAGTCTGATGAATAACTATATATCTAGACTTTGTACCAGTCTGAATAACCATATCTCTGGACTTGGTACCTGTCTGATGAATAACTATATATCTAGACTTTGTACCAGTCTGAATAACTATATATCTAGACTTTGTACCAGTCTGATGAATAACTATATCTCTAGACTTGGTACCAGTCTGAATAACTATATATCTAGACTTTGTACCAGTCTGAATAACTATATCTCTAGATTTCGTATCAGTCTGATGAATAACTATATATCTAGACTTTGTACCAGTCTGAATAACTATATATCTAGATTTGGTACCTGTCTGATGAATAACTATATATCTAGACTTGGTACCAGTCTGATGAATAACTATATATCTAGACTTGGTACCAGTCTGATGAATAACTATATCTCTAGACTTGGTACCAGTCTGATGAATAACTATATATCTAGACTTGGTACCAGTCTGATGAATAACTATATATCTAGACTTGGTACCAGTCTGATGAATAACTATATATCTAGACTTGGTACCAGTCTGATGAATAACTATATATCTAGACTTGGTACCAGTCTGATGAATAACTATATCTCTAGATTTCGTATCAGTCTGATGAATAACTATATATCTAGACTTTGTACGAGTCTGAATAACCATATCTCTAGACTTGGTAGCAGTCTGATGAATAACTATATCTCTAGACTTGGTACCATTCTGAATAACTATATATCTAGACTTTGTACCAGTCTGAATAACTATATCTCTAGATTTCGTATCAGTCTGATGAACAACTATATATCTAGACTTTGTACCAGTCTGAATAACTATATATCTAGACTTGGTACCTGTCTGATGAATAACTATATATCTAGACTTGGTACCTGTCTGAATAACTATATCTCTAGATTTCGTATCAGTCTGATGAATAACTATATATCTAGACTTTGTACCAGTCTGAATAACCATATCTCTGGACTTGGTACCTGTCTGATGAATAACTATATATCTAGACTTTGTACCAGTCTGAATAACTATATATCTAGACTTTGTACCAGTCTGATGAATAACTATATCTCTAGACTTGGTACCAGTCTGAATAACTATATATCTAGACTTTGTACCAGTCTGAATAACTATATCTCTAGATTTCGTATCAGTCTGATGAATAACTATATATCTAGACTTTGTACCAGTCTGAATAACTATATATCTAGACTTGGTACCTGTCTGATGAATAACTATATATCTAGACTTGGTACCAGTCTGATGAATAACTATATCTCTAGACTTGGTACCTGTCTGATGAATAACTATATATCTAGACTTGGTACCAGTCTGATGAATAACTATATATCTAGACTTGGTACCAGTCTGATGAATAACTATATCTCTAGACTTGGTACCAGTCTGATGAATAACTATATATCTAGACTTGGTACCAGTCTGATGAATAACTATATATCTAGACTTGGTACCAGTCTGATGAATAACTATATATCTAGACTTGGTACCAGTCTGATGAATAACTATATCTCTAGATTTCGTATCAGTCTGATGAATAACTATATATCTAGACTTTGTACGAGTCTGAATAACCATATCTCTAGACTTGGTAGCAGTCTGATGAATAACTATATCTCTAGACTTGGTACCATTCTGAATAACTATATATCTAGACTTTGTACCAGTCTGAATAACTATATCTCTAGATTTCGTATCAGTCTGATGAACAACTATATATCTAGACTTTGTACCAGTCTGAATAACTATATATCTAGACTTGGTACCTGTCTGATGAATAACTATATATCTAGACTTGGTACCTGTCTGAATAACTATATCTCTAGATTTCGTATCAGTCTGATGAATAACTATATATCTAGACTTTGTACCAGTCTGAATAACCATATCTCTGGACTTGGTACCTGTCTGATGAATAACTATATATCTAGACTTGGTACCTGTCTGAATAACTATATCTCTAGATTTCGTATCAGTCTGATGAATAACTATATATCTAGACTTTGTACCAGTCTGAATAACTATATATATAGACTTGGTACCTGTCTGATGAATAACTATATATCTAGACTTGGTACCTGTCTGATGAATAACTATATATCTAGACTTGGTACCAGTCTGATGAATAACTATATATCTAGACTTGGTACTAGTCTGATGAATAACTATATCTCTAGATTTGGTATCAGTCTGATGAATAACTATATCTCTAGATTTCGTATCAGTCTGATGAATAACTATATATCTAGACTTTGTACCAGTCTGAATAACCATATCTCTAGACTTGGTACCAGTCTGATGAATAACTATATATCTAGACTCTGTACCAGTCTGAATAACTATATCTCTAGATTTCGTATCAGTCTGATGAATAACTATATATCTAGACTTGGTACCAGTCTGAATAACTATATATCTAGACTTTGTACCAGTCTGAATAACTATATATCTAGACTTGGTACCAGTCTGATGAATAACTATATATCTAGACTTGGTACCAGTCTGATGAATAACTATATCTCTAGACTTGGTACCAGTCTGATGAATAACTATATCTCTAGACTTGGTACCAGTCTGATGAATAACTATATATCTAGACTTGGTACCAGTCTGATGAATAACTATATATCTAGACTTGGTACCAGTCTGATGAATAACTATATATCTAGACTTGGTACCAGTCTGATGAATAACTATATATCTAGACTTTGTACCAGTCTGATGAATAACTATATCTCTAGACTTGGTACCAGTCTGATGAATAACTATATATCTAGACTTGGTACCAGTCTGATGAATAACTATATATCTAGACTTGGTACCAGTCTGATGAATAACTATATCTCTAGATTTGGTATCAGTCTGATGAATAACTATATCTCTAGATTTCGTATCAGTCTGATGAATAACTATATATCTAGACTTTGTACCAGTCTGAATAACCATATCTCTGGACTTGGTACCAGTCTGATGAATAACTATATATCTAGACTCTGTACCAGTCTGAATAACTATATCTCTAGATTTCGTATCATTCTGATGAATAACTATATATCTAGACTTTGTACCAGTCTGAATAACTATATATCTAGACTTTTTACCAGTCTGAATAACTATATCTCTAGATTTCGTATCAGTCTGATGAATAACTATATATCTAGACTTTGTACCAGTCTGAATAACTATATATATAGACTTGGTACCTGTCTGATGAATAACTATATATCTAGACTTGGTACCTGTCTGATGAATAACTATATATCTAGACTTGGTACCAGTCTGATGAATAACTATATCTCTAGACTTGTTACCTGTCTGATGAATAACTATATCTCTAGACTTGGTACCGGTCTGATGAATAACTATATATCTAGACTTGGTACCAGTCTGATGAATAACTATATATCTAGACTTGGTACCAGTCTGATGAATAACTATATCTCTAGACTTGGTACCAGTCTGATGAATAACTATATCTCTAGACTTGGTACCAGTCTGATGAATAACTATATATCTAGACTTGGTACCAGTCTGATGAATAACTATATATCTAGACTTGGTACCAGTCTGATGAATAACTATATATCTAGACTTTGTACCAGTCTGATGAATAATTTAATCTCGATTTGGAAAGTAGCCATCTGTAGAGGTATCTGCTGTTATTTTGCTTCCTGGAGAATGACATGTGAAAAGTGCTGTTTTTTTTTAGCTTGGAGGACACACAAGCTTAACTGCTGCCATCTAGTGATGAAACTGCATGAGAGAAAACATACCCAACTCTCACCCACTCAACAGTCAGGGACATATAGAAAGGTTTCGTAGTGATCTTGTCCTAGTCAGCGTTAGGTTGAGACACTTAGTGCTAGGTGAGTAGTTAGCCACTTTAGACAAAAAATGTCCTTATTTTAATAAGAAACAAACAGATTTAGTTGTCTCACTGACTCAAATATAGACTCATTGTTCTAGTACTGTAGGTTTGTAAAGGATTAAACATAATGGAAAAAGTGTTATGTTGAACAACGTTCTCTGTGTATCGCTATCACCAAGTCGGTAGTGCTTGGACCTTCTGTATAAATTTCTGTATAAATATCTTGATAATAATATGTTCTAGTGAGGTTGTTGTTTCTCTCTGCTGTTATAATGTGCTAATACAGTATTATGGTTAGCTGATAACTCAGACCATCACATGTTCACAACTCATTTTCATGATTCTCTGAAACACTTGATGAATGTCCCATGTGTTGTTCCCAATTCATGGATTGGTATTTCTGTTCCGTAGGTGACTGTGTGGTAATACTGTAGTACATGTGTGGTGGTAATTGGTTGTGTTAATGGTGTGTTATCTCTGTCCCCTGCGTGCGTGTGTACGGTGACTGTTCTCAGGGTTTCCCAGAGTCAGGTGGGCCAGAACTTTACCTTTGTGCTGACGGACATCGAGAGCAAGCAGAGGTTTGGTTTCTGTAGACTCACGTCCGGCTGCCGCGTCTGCATCTGTCTGCTCAGGTACGACACATACCACTTAAAAATAGTACATTTCAACAAGGCAGCTTATTCTCTACCTACTGGCCGATTGATCAATCAGTTACGCAAATTAAGTATTGTTTTTTAGAAATGAATTTTGTCACAATTATCCAACGTATGAAGAAAGACATGTTTATTTTCGTTAGTTATTCATAAATAAATACAATTTGAAGTTGTAATATCTTCACTTCACTCTTTATAATATGCAGATTACATGTCTTAATTGATTGTGGAGACGGTGAGGTTTTGGAAGTGAAAGAAACTCAAATATAGATGATGAAACTGTTTCTTTGGAAGCAATATGCATCTGAGTGTTAGCCTCTTGAAGTTAGTCAGTTACAGAATACTAAACTCCTGAACTCCCTATTCATTTGGTCCCTATAATATTATTCATTTAGTTATTTTATCCAGGACAAACAATTGAAGTACAACCTATCAATGACAACTATAAAGTATTGTTTTAGTAGTAGACCGACGGTTGTCCTTTCAACTCCCTCTCGAGATATTGTTTAGCACAGATTTATCTAAAATATTATGTCATCTTTAATTATTGCACAGAAAGATATCTAAGTAAAAAATACATTGAAAAATGTTTTATTTATTTTAATAGGACCTTTTAAATTAAACCACATTTTATGTTAACAGTTGACAATGTCCTTTTAAGAAGAAACATTGAATTAGTAAAACAGTATAGTTGAATTAACCACAGGAGTAATGGGAATTTGCACAATAAAAAAAGAATAATAAAAAAATAACAAAATTGGGGGATATTGACGACAGTCGCAGGGTTTATCTTGTTCTTGATGAGCTGCTGTTGAGATGAGCTCCACCCCCCCCTCCTCCCCCCCTCAACTCTCCCGGACAGCCACCACCATGCCCTTTGTTTCTCTCTCTCTTCTCGTTATTTTCAGCTACTGGCACAGAAGCACGGCAAAGGAAGCCGCTCGGCCCATAATTATGCATGAAGCCTCGCTGCCAATTAGCAGAGACTCCCATGCCCCTCTTTGAGTCCTACATGCTAATTCATTTGACATATGATGTATACAATTCATTATGCATTCTGAGTAGTTTGCATGGCTTGCTTCATTCATCATAAGAAATGTATAGAAAGTTTTTATTCTTCTGTGTGTGTGTGTGTGTGTGTGTGTGTGTGTGTGTGTGTGTGTGTGTGTGTGTGTGTGTGTGTGTGTGTGTGTGTGTGTGTGTGTGTGTGTGTGTGTGTGTTTTAAAGACTTCACAGTTCTGTTTTTGTGGCCTGTTTTATTTATGTTTGCCTCTTAAATAGACCCACTGTGTGGGGAAAAAGATTAGTGAAAATATTTTAAAACATAATAACAAAGTTGCATATTTTGGATATCTCATGGTTTATACATGTGAAATATGTACAAATGTGATTTTTCACATCAATGACAGAGAGTAAAGACCTGATCCCAAGTTTATTCTGTTGTTTTTTGGGAAGTAGTTGATAATTCTTAGATAAACAATCCAAGTTGTGATCATATTGAAAAATATGTTTTAACGTATGTTGTGATCATATAAAACAGATAGATACAAATTTAGACGATCAACAAGGTCCCTGCGAAGACATTTCTAGCTAGCTACCTTCATTTAAAGTGTTTGTTTCCCGGATATAAAACAAAAGTAATTAAAACCATTTGGTTCTCTGTGATTGTTGAAGTGCTGGGACTATAAAATTGTCACCTATGCTTACACAAGGAAGCGGCTTAATGACTAGGACAGTTTTACATGGACAGGGCTTTGTAGTGCTGCGACTAAAGCCCAGGTCAAAAGGGCCGTGCTACCTTCAGGCCAAAACCTTTTTAAAGAGGTACAATGCTTCGATTTTACAATCTTTCTTCCTTCCCCTCGACCCCCATCCTCCGCCTCCTCTTCTTTCCTTTGGTAATTCTCTCACATTTAGGGAGAAACCGCCTTCGGACATGTGAGAGAGGTCGCTGATGAAAAAAGGCGGTTTCCTTGATTTTATTTGGCGGCTGAGAATTGGGTTCCCTTTTAGGGAAGTTAGCACTCCCGTTAGTGGTCACTGAGCGGGACGCCGGAGGGCATTTCCTTCCCAGTACTTAACCTCTAACCCGGGAAAGTAAAGGTGTAATCAAATCTTCCAGTGAGCCAGCTACAAGGTGCAAGTTGACTGGGTGTAGAGGGAGATTTAAGACCCATCCAGGGAATAGGAATAACACACAACAGGTACTTTATGGCAACAAACAGCGGAGACGCGGCTACGTCGTTAAAAACGTGTAGTTTACTAATCACATGACAACCTAGCCAAAGATATACACATATTTATTTGCCCTGAAATGTATTGAGAGATTGCAGTTGGTTTATATTGATAATATCCCAACCCCAGAAAACATAACTCTCATCTCTCTGTTGTAATTTGTTTAGTTGGTAATTACATCATTTATGTCCTTACAAAAACATCAGTTAATTGATTTGAGCTTTTAGATAATATTTGTCTTCAACAGAATTATAATAAAGAAGATTTGATCACTTCCACTGCTAGCTTATATCTTCTGACCATCCCCGTGTGTGGTGTGAGAGTTGATAGAGAGTCTGAGGGGTTGTGTTGTGGTAGGGGATACAATATGAGGGGTTGTGGTAGGGGTACAATATGAGGGGTTGTGGTAGGGGATACAGTATGAGGGGTTGTGGTAGGGGATACAGTATGAGGGGTTGTGGTAGGGGTACAATATGAGGGGTTGTGGTAGGGGATACAATATGAGGGGTTGTGGTAGGGGATACAGTATGAGGGGTTGTGGTAGGGGATACAGTATGAGGGGTTGTGGTAGGGGATACAGTCTGAGGGGTTGTGGTAGGGGATACAATATGAGGGGTTGTGGTAGGGGATACAATATGAGGGGTTGTGGTAGGGGATACAATATGAGGGGTTGTGGTAGGGGATACAGTATGAGGGGTTGTGGTAGGGGATACAGTATGAGGGGTTGTGGTAGGGGATACAGTATGAGGGGTCGTGGTAGGGGATACAGTATGAGGGGTCGTGGTAGGGGATACAGTATGAGGGGTTGTGGTAGGGGTACAATATGAGGGGTTGTGGTAGGGGTACAGTATGAGGGGTTGTGGTAGGGGATACAGTCTGAGGGGTTGTGGTAGGGGATACAATATGAGGGGTTGTGGTAGGGGATACAGTATGAGGGGTTGTGGTAGGGGATACAGTATGAGGGGTCGTGGTAGGGGATACAGTATGAGGGGTTGTGGTAGGGGATACAGTCTGAGGGGTTGTGGTAGGGGATACAATATGAGGGGTTGTGGTAGGGGATACAGTATGAGGGGTCGTGGTAGGGGATACAGTCTGAGGGGTCGTGGTAGGGGATACAGTCTGAGGGGTCGTGGTAGGGGATACAGGATGAGGGGTCGTGGTAGGGGATACAGGATGAGGGGTCGTGGTAGGGGATACAGGATGAGGGGTCGTGGTAGGGGCCACAGATTAATTGGTTTACTTTGTGAGTATACAGTACTTTGAAGGGACATATGTGTTTTAAAACAGCTGGAGAGATAACCAAGCCCCCCCACACACAGTGATGGATGTCTCTCTATCGGGGACTTAGGAAACACAAACAGGTCTAAGCCGCTAACTGGGGAGAGGAGCAGTGCTTACTGACATAGTTTCATTTAAGAAAAAAGAAACGCATACCACAGAAAAACCTCAGGCAAGATGTAGTCCAATAGCCCTATCTGGGTATCACCATGAGTTGTGGTTCGCTGCTCTGTGCTACACCAATCATTTCTTTGTCTCTAAAACAAAAGATTACAGCCTGGTCATTAAGGAGTGTGATGGTTGAGAGGGATGTGAGGCCTGACGAAGGAGAGGCTGACAGGACACATGAGGAGAGAGCGATTGAGGCCTATTTAAATAAATCCTCACATGGGATATGTAAGGGATTAGTGTCCAGGAGCCTATCTTCTTAAACAAAGGGCAAGAGGAGACTGATCATGACTATTTCAGTGACCTGCTCAGATTTTTTACTTTTTTATGTTGCATTTTTTGGTTGAATTTATTAACTTCAACACACCCACATCTCATAGAAATATCCATTGCTTGTTTGTTTGGCAACATGGGCATATTTATCTCTTTAGGTTTCTGTTTTGAAATGTCCAGTCAGCATGTGAATTTTGTAGATAACACAGGCATGTTGCGTTTTGTGTTTCGACTGTGTGTGACCTGATTACGGTGAGATCTTCATGCGGACATCAGAATATTGGCCTGTGAAGAAGCTGATCGTTCCAGGTTAATGGTCACTCAGGCCCCCTGATGGCTGCGCTTGGCTGCACTTGCCCGGGAACCGCCCTGTCATTGGCCCCTTGCGGATTTAGCGATATTAAAATTTGCATTAGGTTGACTTTGTTTTCTTGTTTTGTGTTAATTCCAGTCTGCAGAGCAGCCAGTGACCCATGCCCTGAGAACTACCCAGCATCCCCCTGTCTCTACAGGACTTCCATGGCTAATAAAAGTCCCTCAGCCAAGCCCTACACACACACACACACACACACACACACACACACACACACGTTTTACTGGGGATTACAAATCAAACATTTTATTGTAATCTCTTTAGAATTATTTTGTATTAGCCTACTACATTAGTCATTTTAGAGACAGTATTTTACTGAAAGTTTCATTGTGATTTTATTTGGTGGTTATTTTTTGTTAGCCAGGTAGCCATTTCAGTTTAACAACCAACTTTTGTTAATGCATAATACCCACACATTCATTCATTCATTTGTTCTTAATTTCATCCTTCATTCAGTTAGTGAACGTTAATGAAGCATCTATTTATTTGTTGAAGTGCAGATTCATAACGTTTTCCATTGTCATTATGCCAGACATTTTCTAAAATACAAAGCTGAATGAAAATGTAATAACTCACTTCGATACCCCACCACATTTTTTTATTATTTGATTGCATAACATTATAAATTAACTGAGCTCTCTTTTCTGAGCAACCTTCAAGCCAAAACAAAATGCTGGCCACATTCCACCTCAAAAGCAAGTCAAATATCTCCGCCAAGAACGTGTCAATCTTATCAAGAGAGACATATTGCAGATGCTTCTGGCTTCTGGTGGGTGGATTTTGCCATTAGCTATAACACAAACACTACAGTATAAATTATTTTTAGTTTGTTCATTTTATTTATTAATTTGCCATTAATTAGGTAAGGAAAAACCAGAAGGAATGTCTATTTGAAAATGTGTAAATAGGTGGTGGGGTAGTGCTTCTCTCCCTCTGCGTCTGTGTGTTGGCTTGGGTTGAGCCTGGGCTGTGCATCTGGGATCAGTATGCTTGTAAACCATGGCATCCCTCCTCCTCCTCCTCCTACCACAGCTCTCACTGGCCCAGTCATGTTGGGTTGAAGAACTAAAGCCCGTCTCTACCTTCCTTCCTCACTTCCTTTAAACTAAAGACTTGTCTCTACCTCCTCTGCCCACCACCTTTAAACAGCAGACACGACAGGAATGTGTAAAATGCAAAGCCCCCAGAATAAGAAGAATGCGTTGATTAGATGTACCGTATACTATTTTACCAACAGCAGTAGGACTATACACTGGCTGTGTCCATAGCTCACTGGCTGTGTCCATAGCTCACTGGCTGTGTCCATAGCACACTGGCTGTGTCCATAGCTCACTGGCTGTGTCCATAGCTCACTGGCTGTGTCCATAGCTCACTTCTGTTTGTGTTTTTATTCATTATTTAGAATTCTGGCTTGATTGATGGTTTGGTTTATATTTACCCTGCCGTAGCAAGGCGATGGAGGGACGTTGACAGATGAGGGTTTAGGACCAGGGGTAAATGAAGTGTTTCCTCAGGCTCAGCTCTGTTACTGACCATGCGTGTGAGCATTCAGCATCTCATGACAGGAGGCTGTTCAATCGTGTCTCTCACACACACACATACACACACACACACACACACACACACACACTGTTAAAGCTCCACCATTGAAAGCTGCCAATCAGAGAGACAAAAATGGTCTTGAGACAAAAATGTTTTTCATATACAATTAACTATGTCTTAGTAACTATGTCTTAGTAACTATGTCTTAGTAACTATGTCTTAGTAACTATGTCTTAGTAACTATGTCTTAGTAACTGTGTCTTAGTAACTATGTCTTAGTAACTATGTCTTAGTAACTGTGTCTTAGTAACTGTGTCTTAGTAACTGTCTTAGTAACTGTGTCTTAGTAACTGTGTCTTAGCAACTGTGTCTTAGCAACTGTGTCTTAGCAACTGTGTCTTAGCAACTGTGTCTTAGCAACTGTGTCTTAGCAACTGTGTCTTAGCAACTGTGTCTTAGCAACTGTGTCTTAGTCACTATGCAACTTAGTCTTAGTAACTATGTCTTAGTAACTATGCAACTTAGTCTTAGTAACTATGTCTTAGTAACTATGCAACTTAGTCTTAGTAACTATGTCTTACTAACTATGCAACTATGTCTTAGTAACTATGTCTTAGTAACTATGTCTTACTAACTATGCAACTTAGTCTTAGTAACTATGTCTTACTAACTATGCAACTTAGTCTTAGTAACTATGTCTTACTAACTATGCAACTATGTCTTAGTAACTATGTCTTACTAACTATGCAACTATGTCTTAGTAACTATGTCTTAGTAACTATGTCTTAGTAACTATGCAATTATGTCTTAGTAACCTGTCTTAGTAACTACAGTGCCTTAAGAAAGTATTGGGTGGTGGACCATTCTTGATGGACACGGGGAAACTGTTGAGCATGAAAAGCCCAGCAGCATTGCAGTTCTTGACACACTACCGTACCCTGTTCAAAAAGCACTTAAATATGTTGTCTTGCCCATTTACCCTCTGAATGGCACACATACACAATCCATGTTTCAAGGCTTTTAAAATTCTTCTTTAACCTGCCTCCTCCCCTTCATCTACACTGATTTCAAGTGGATTTAACAGTTGTCATCAATAAGGGATCATAGCTTTCACCTGGATTCACCTGGTTGTTTTGTATATATATCTGACACACGATTTTACATTTGGATAATTCTTATTGTGGTGTGTTTTGCAGGAGAATGAGCTGAATGACATGCTGAACTCTCTGTACAGTCTGCCGGTGCCAAAGCCTTTCACACCCGTCAACCTGAGTGTGGTAGGTACAGCAGGACTCCTGGAAAGGAGAGGGGGAATGGAGGGGGGAGAGGAGAGGAGAGGGGGAACGGAGGGGGGAGAGGAGAGGAGAGGGGGAACGGAGGGAGGAGAGGAGAGGGGGAACGGAGGGGGGAGAGGAGAGGGGAAAGGAGGGAGGGGGAAACGGAGGGGAGGGAGGGGGAAGAGGAGAGGGGAAAGGAGGGAGGGGGGAAACGGAGGGGAGGGAGGGGGAAGAGGAGAGGGGAAAGGAGGGAGGGGGAAACGGAGGGGGGAGAGGAGGGAGGGGGGAGAGGAGAGGGAGGGGGGAGAGGAGAGGGGGGAACGGAGGGGGAGAGGAGGGGGGAGAGGAGGGGGGACAGGAGGGAGGGGGGGACAGGAGAGGGGGAACGGAGGGGAAAGGAGGGAGGGGGAAACGGAGGGGAGGGAGGGGGGAGAGGAGAGGGGAAAGGAGGGAGGGGGAAACGGAGGCGGGAGAGGAGGGAGGGAGGGGGGAGAGGAGAGGGAGAATGGAGGGGGGAGAGGAGGGGGGACAGGAGGGAGGGGGGACAGGAGAGGGGGAACGGAGGGGGGAGAGGAGAGGGGGAACGGAGGGGGGAGAGGAGAGGGGGAACAGGAGAGGGGGTACGGAGGTGGGAGAGGAGAGGGGGAACAGGAGAGGGGGAACGGAGGGGGAGAGGAGAGGGGGAACGGAGGGAGAAGAAGGGGGAACGGAGGGAGGAGAGGGGGAGGAGAGGGGGAACGGAGGGAGGAGAGGGGGAACGGAGGGAGGAGAGGGAGAACGGAGGGAGGAGAGGGGGAACGGAGGGGGGAGAGGAGAGGGGAAAGGAGGGAGGACAGGAGAGGGGGAATGGAGAGGGGGAACGGAGGGGGGAGAGGAGAGGGGGAACGGAGGGAGGACAGGAGAGGGGGAACGGAGGTGGGAGAGGAGAGGAGAGGGGGAACGGAGGTGGGAGAGGAGAGGAGAGGGGAACGGAGGGAGGACAGGAGAGGGGGAACGGAGGTGGGAGAGGAGAGGAGAGGGGGAACGGAGGTGGGAGAGGAGAGGAGAGGGGGAACGGAGGTGGGAGAGGAGAGGAGAGGGGAACGGAGGTGGGAGAGGGGGAACGGAGGTGGGAGAGGAGAGGGGGAACGGAGGGGGGAGAGGAGAGGGGGAACGGAGGGGGGAGAGGAGGAGAGAGAGTTAAAGGAGAGCCAGGATAAGGAAGATAGGAGTGGGAGAAGTGGCTGACACTTTGTTTAGAAACACAAGTGGTCTGTGGGATAAGCCTTAGCTAGACGTCTGTTAGCCATAATGGCCGCTTTCGCAACTCATCATGTCGCCTAGTTATCACGGGCAGAAACATCCTAACAACCAACTGGCCGTCAAACACAGGTCTTGTTTTACTTACGCCTGACACTATCTCACAGAGGATTACTGGACAAATATAACACTTATTTTTAAATCGCTCCTTTTCCATAACTGTGCCTTAAAGGGGCAATCTGGAGTTGTTACATACATAAGAATTTAACTTCTTAATGCCTCAGGAGCTTGGTTTAACGGTCGTCCCCCATCAGAACCCAAAATATAAGCTTGTTTTTCTCCAATGTTTGTAAACAAAGTCAATGTAAGAAAACACTATATAGCCTCACAAAGGTTTTTTTTTTTACTAGCATTTTTATGTCATGGATTATCACTTCTTGCATCAGTAGCTCTGTCTATGAATTAGAAAGTGGTGACATTTCTCCAGCCCCATCTCTCAGCTTTTTACCGAAACGGGCGGGGCGGGGCTTTGTTATTGTTTCAACTGCTAATTGTCGCTTTAAATTGATGGGGAAAATAGAGGTTTTTAGTCTCTATTTGTTATTCTGCATGATTACTGTATTGTGTTGTAAGAGAAGGCAGTTCTTTACAGTAGACTAAGACTTAAAACATGTAGCCTCTCCTTGGCTGTAATATCTAAAGGTTATACAATTATACAGTTCAATTTATTCCAGTTGTCTTTTATTAACCAATAAATACATTGATAAGAAAGAAAGGTTAAGTTGGATTGTGAAGTATCATGAGGAGGAGGAATACAATTTATTCTGTTTGTTTTTAGTCTGGCACGCTTTTAATAAACTTTTATTTTTCATTACCAAGGTTAATGGAGAAAACACGCCGAGGGGAGAGGTTAGGGTTCAACTATTACATTGATGACGCAGAATCTTCCACAACATGTTTTATTGGCTGCCAAGAAAGAAAAGCCAGATCATTGTCCCCTTTCAAGTGTGAATTCTGTTTTGCTCTCTATCTCTCTCTCACTGTGAAGACATCACTGTTGCATATTGCCACTGGGCAAGTACTGAAAGATGCACCAAGCCAACAGCCGGTGAGTGCAGGAGAAGAGTGAGTGAACGAAAGAGCTGGAAGAAAAAGGAGGGAGGAGAGAAAGAGCGATGTTAAAACCGCTGCTGCTGCTACTCTAACCGCATGGGAGCTGAGGCTTTTCCAATTTGGCCAAATAAGCCTGTCTGTCTTTTAAAATCTCACCAAAAAAACAACCTATCCTGGGCCTTGGAGTTGGGTTTCTTCTTCTCTGGAAAACAATCAAACTGAGTGAATGATTAATGGTGTTCCATTGTACTGTAGTCTCTTCCCGAGTATCAGAAGTCTTTTTTATGGTGCATGTTTAAAGCAAAGGCAATTGTGCTCAGAAAGTCTCCTTGATGCCTATCCCGTTAACCCACATTTCATGTTTTTATATAAACATCGCTTTGAAAAAAATTACAGATAAACACACAAACACACACACACACACACACACACACACAGAGCGAGGGCCTGGGACTGATGGAACTGAACTGAGGACGCGCAAACAAATGTGCGTGTGTTCTCAATGATTGTGCTGTGCCATGGGTTTATCAAGCAACAATAATCCACCATTAAAATATCACAGACTCCAAAGCAGAACATAGTGACTCACCACTCAACCGTAGAAAGCAGGCTGCATCATTCATGTAGGTGAATTGTCATCAGAAAGTGTTTGTGAGCACTGTAGATTTACCTTTGGTCCCTTTTTCCAGGTGAGGTGTTTTATGGGTGTTGTAATTTTGACCTGTGCTTGGTGGTGATTTCTGTCGTTTCTCTCTTCTAAGGAGTCAAAACGCTGGGGTTATGTTATCTGGAGTGGGATTTAGTGTGTGTGTGTGTGTGTGTGTGTGTGTGGTGTGTGTGTGTGTGTGTGTGTGTGTGTGTGTGTGTGTGTGTGTGTGTGTGTGTGTGTGTGTGTGTGTGTGTATATGTGCTTGTATGAATGTGTGTCTGTCATCATATGGCGTGTGTAATAACATCTGAAATAAAGAGTGTGATTTAGTGTGTGTGCAGTCTATGCTCTCCTACATGCTCTGTCCCCCTCTCAGGCGTCTTTGATCCAAACAGTCAACCTGCTCTGGTTTCCCAAAGTGAGACAGGCAGCTCTCTGATCCTCTCAGAAACCTGTGTGTGTGTGTGTGTGTGTGTGTGTGTGTGTGTGTGTGTGTGTGTGTGTGTGTGTGTGTGTGTGTGTGTGTGTGTGTGTGTGTGTGTGTGTGTGTGTGTGTGTGTGTGTGTGTGTTTTGCTTGTACCCTTTAATACTGAAATAAAGACTTTGTTTCCTGCCAGAGAGCTCACCTCATCTTAAATCTATAGGGATCAGGTGTGTTTGCGTGTGTGTATCAGTGCTACCCTCCTAGCTGTCAGTACCGACGGAAGCTCAATAATTCCCACAGAAGAATAGATGAGGATTCATACGTTTTTTTTCTCTCTCTCTCTCTCTCTCTCTCTCTCAGTGACATGCTACTCTACGTTGCTGACCCTGTCCTTTCTCTCTCTCTCTGTGTGTGTGTTTCCTCAGCACTCCTACTTCATAACACCAGATATCAACGGCCTGCCCACCATCCCCGAGAGTGTAAGTCAACCATCCTGCCCCAGATCTAGAGCGTGTTGGAATAAATGATCAATGAAATGTATTTATACACTGAACAAAAATATAAACGCAACATTCAACAATTTCAAAGATTTTACTGAGTTGCAATTCATATAAGGAAGTCCGTCAATTGAAATAAATTCATTAGGCCCTAATCTATGGATTTTACATGACTGGGAATACAGTTATGTATCTGTTGGTCACAGATACCTTAAAAAAAAGAAGGGAGGGGCGTGGACCAGAAAACCAGTCAGTATCTGGTGTGACCACCATTTGCCTCATGCAGCACGACACATCTCCTTTACATAGAGTTAAAGCTGATTGTGGAATGTTGTCTCACTCATCTTCAATGGCTGTGCAAAGTTGCTGGATTTTGGCAGGAACTGGAACACCAAACATGCTCAATGGGTGGGATGTCTGGTGAGTATGCAGGCCATGGAGGAACTGGGTCATTTTCAGCTTCCAGGAATTGTGTACAGATCCATGTGACATGAGGCCGTGCATTATCATGCTGAAACATGAGGTGATGGCGGTGGATGAATGGCACGACAATGGGCCTCAGGACCTCATCACGGTATATCTGTGCATTCCAATTATATATTGCCATCGATAAAATGCAATTGTGTTCGTTGTCCATAGCTAATGCCTGTCCATACCATAACTCCACCGCCACCATGGGGCACTCTGTTCTCAACGTTAACATCAGCAAACCTCTCGCCCACATGATGCCATACATGTGGTCTGCGGTTGTGAGGCCGTCTGGACGTACTGCCAAATTCTCTAAAATTATGTTGGGAGGCGGCTTATGGTAGAGAAATTAACATTCAATTATCTGGCAACATTTTTGGTGGACACTCCTACAGTGAGCATGCAAATTGCATGCTCCCTCAAAACTTGAGACGTCTGTAGCACTGTGTTGTATGACAAAACTACATATTTTAGTGGCCTTTTATTGTCCCCAGCACAAGGTGCACTTGTGTAATAATCATGCTGTTTAATCAGCTTCTTGATATGCCACATCTGTCAGGTGGATGGATTATCTTGGCAAAGGGGAAATGTTCACTAACAGGGATGTAAACAAATTTGTGCAACAACATTTGAGAGAAATAAGCTTCATGTGTGTATGGAACATTTCTGGGATGTTTTATTTCAGCTCATTAAACATGGGACCAACACTTTACATGTTGTGTTTATATTTTTGTTCAGTGCAGTTGGAGAGTGCTGTGAAATACTGTAAACAAATGACCTACATTTGTGAAATGTGTTACTTCCTGGGCTCAAAGGAAAGAGACATACATCCCTACTGCTTTGAGAAGTGTATAGTTATCAAGTCAAACTTTATTTGTTGTGAACAGAGATCAACAAATGTTAAAGCAGGTGCAGTGAAATGCTTGTGTTTCTAGTTCCAGCAGTGAAATGCTTGTGTTTCTAGTTCCAGCAGTGAAATGCTTGTGTTTCTAGTTCCAGCAGTGAAATGCTTGTGTTTCTAGTTCCAGCAGTGAAATGCTTGTGTTTCTAGTTGCAGCAGTGAAATGCTTGTGTTTCTAGTTCCAGCAGTGAAATGCTTGTGTTTCTAGTTCCAGCAGTGAAATGCTTGTGTTTCTAGTTCCAGCAGTGAAATGCTTGTGTTTCTAGTTGCAGCAGTGAAATGCTTGTGTTTCTAGGTCCAGCAGTGAAATGCTTGTGTTTCTAGTTCCAGCAGTGAAATGCTTGTGTTTCTAGTTCCAGCAGTGAAATGCTTGTCGTTTCTAGTTGCAGCAGTGAAATGCTTGTGTTTCTAGTTCCAGCAGTGAAATGCTTGTGTTTCTAGTTCCAGCAGTGAAATGCTTGTGTTTCTAGTTCCAGCAGTGAAATGCTTGTGTTTCTAGTTCCAGCAGTGAAATGCTTGTGTTTCTAGTTCCAGCAGTGAAATGCTTGTGTTTCTAGTTCCAGCAGTGAAATGCTTGTGTTTCTAGTTGCAGCAGTGAAATGCTTGTGTTTCTAGTTCCAGCAGTGAAATGCTTGTGTTTCTAGTTCCAGCAGGGCAGAGTACCAGGTGGAAGTCGGCTAGTGACAGTGTCTAAGGTGTAGGGCAGAGTACCAGGCGGTGGCCGGCTAGTGACAGTGTCTAAGGTGTAGGGCAGAGTACCAGGCGGTGGCCGGCTAGTGACAGTGTCTAAGGTGTAGGGCAGAGTACCAGGCGGTGGCCGGCTAGTGACAGTGTCTAGGGTAGAATTTGCAGTGGGTCTAGGTTGTCGGGTAAGGTGGAGGTTATATGGAGGTTAACTAGCCTCTCAAAGCACTTAATTATGACAGTAGGGAGTGCTATGGGGCGGTAGTCATTTAGTTCAGGGCCCACATCGGGAGCACACAGTCCTGGTGAGCGGCGGGGGCCCACGTCGGGAGCACACAGTCCTGGTGAGCGGCGGGGGCCCACGTCGGGAGCACACAGTCCTGGTGAGCGGCGGGGGCCCACGTCGGGAGCCCACAGTCCTGGTGAGCGGCGGGGGCCCACGTCGGGAGCACACAGTCCTCGTGAGCGGCGGGGGCCCACATCGGGAGGCTCTGTGTTTCTTGTCCTCGAAGCGTGTGAAGGTGTTTTAGTTTGTCTGAGAGAGAGGGGTCGAGGTCCGCGATGTGGCTGGCTTTCACTTTATAATCCATCATTGTCTGTAGTCCTTGTCAAATAAGTCTTGTGTCTGAGCCATTGAGCAGTCTGAGCAGTTATGAAGTCACTGACTGTCTTGTCTCTCTTGCCCCCCCCTCCCCCTCCCCTCCAGAGGAACCTGACAGAGTATTTTGTGGCGGTGGACGTCAACAACATGCTACAGCTGTACGCCAGCATGCTGCACGAACGACGCATCATCATTACCTCAAGCAAGCTTAGCACTGTGAGTACCTCTTCATTAGCACTGTGAGTACCCCTTCATTAGCACTGTGAGTACCTCTTCATTATACGCTCTACAGGACGGTACGGACCCCTGCTCTAAACTACAGGACGGTACAGACCCCTGCTCTAAACTACAGGACGGTACAGACCCCTGCTCTAAACTACAGGGCGGTACAGACCCCTGCTCTAAACTACAGGGCGGTACAGACCCCTGCTCTAAACTACAGGGCGGTACAGACTCCTGCTCTAAACTACAGGGCGGTACAGACCCCTGCTCTAAACTACAGGGCGGTACAGACCCCTGTTCTAAACTACAGGGCGGTACAGACCCCTGTTCTAAACTACAGGACGGTACGGACCCCTGCTCTAAACTACAGGGCGGTACAGACCCCTGTTCTAAACTACAGGACGGTACGGACCCCTGCTCTAAACTACAGGGCGGTACAGACCCCTGCTCTAAACTACAGGACGGTACAGACCCCTGCTCTAAACTACAGGACGGTACAGACCCCTGCTCTAAATTACAGGGCGGTACAGACCCCTGCTCTAAACTACAGGGCGGTACAGACCCCTGTTCTAAACTACAGGGCGGTACAGACCCCTGTTCTAAACTACAGGGCGGTACAGACCCCTGTTCTAAACTACAGGGCGGTACAGACCCCTGTTCTAAACTACAGGGCGGTACAGACCCCTGCTCTAAACTACAGGGCGGTACAGACCCCTGCTCTAAACTACAGGGCGGTACAGACCCCTGTTCTAAACTACAGGGCGGTACAGACCCCTGTTCTAAACTACAGGACGGTACAGACCCCTGCTCTAAACTACAGGGCGGTACAGACCCCTGTTCTAAACTACAGGGCGGTACGGACCCCTGTTCTAAACTACAGGGCGGTACAGACCCCTGTTCTAAACTACAGGACGGTACGGACCCCTGCTCTAAACTACAGGGCGGTACAGACCCCTGCTCTAAACTACAGGGCGGTACAGACCCCTGCTCTAAACTACAGGGCGGTACAGACCCCTGTTCTAAACTACAGGGCGGTACAGACCCCTGTTCTAAACTACAGGACGGTACAGACCCCTGCTCTAAACTACAGGGCGGTACAGACCCCTGTTCTAAACTACAGGGCGGTACAGACCCCTGCTCTAAACTACAGGGCGGTACAGACCCCTGTTCTAAACTATAGGGCGGTACAGACCCCTGTTCTAAACTACAGGACGGAACAGACCCCTGCTCTAAACTACAGGGCGGTACAGACTCCTGCTCTAAACTACAGGGCGGTACAGACCCCTGCTCTAAACTACAGGGCGGTACAGACCCCTCTTCTAAACTACAGGGCGGTACAGACCCCTGTTCTAAACTACAGGACGGTACAGACCCCTGTTCTAAACTACAGGGCGGTACAGACCCCTGCTCTAAACTACAGGGCGGTACAGACCCCTGCTCTAAACTACAGGGCGGTACAGACCCCTGCTCTAAACTACAGGGCGGTACAGACCCCTGTTCTAAACTACAGGGCGGTACAGACCCCTGCTCTAAACTACAGGGCGGTACAGACCCCTGTTCTAAACTACAGGGCGGTACAGACCCCTGTTCTAAACTACAGGGCGGTACAGACCCCTGTTCTAAACTACAGGGCGGTACAGACTCCTGCTCTAAACTACAGGGCGGTACAGACCCCTGTTCTAAACTACAGGGCGGTACAGACCCCTGTTCTAAACTACAGGGCGGTACAGACCCCTGTTCTAAACTGCAGTGACGGAAAAAGTACCCAGTTGTGATACTTGATTTAAAGTATAGATGCTTTAATAGAAAGATATTCAAGTAAAAGTTAAATTCATCCATTAAAATACTACTTGAGTAAAAGTCTAAAAGTATTTGGTTTTAAATATACTTAAGTATCAAAAGTATAAATCTCTTGAAATTCCTTCTATTAACCAAAGCAGACGGCACCAGTCCTCCAGATCAGAGGCAGTAGGGATGACCAGGGATGTTCTCTTGATAAGTGTGTGAATTGGACAATTTTCCTGTCCTGCTAAGCATTCAAAATGTAACGAGTGCTTTTGTGTTTCAGGGAAAATGTATGGAGTAAAAAGTACATTTTCTTTAGGAATGTAGTGAAGTAAACGTATAAGTTGTAAAAAAAAAAGTACTTTAAAGTGTTTTTCACTTAAGTACTTTACATCACCGTTAAACTACAGGAACATCATAGGAGTAGTAAAGTAGGTTTATGTGTCTGATTAAACATGGCATTCCTCATCGATATTACAACACTACATCAAATTTAATATCTAAATGTTTTTTTACGGTTTACACACACGTGCGCACGTAGACAGAGTTCAGTGGTCCATCTCCAGTCAACCAGCTCTATCTCCAGTCCCTGACAAGCGGTAAAGCCAGCACTAAACCAGGATTATATTTGACTGTTTCTCTTAAAGCTGCTACGTTTTAATGGCCGACATGCCCTAAATTATCTGTTATTAGACGTTCTAACTCTCTCCCAGTTTATTATCTGTTATTAGACTTTTACTCTCTGCCGTAGGTGGAGTAGAGCTGCTGGGTGTGAGGGAGTGGATCTCTCTGTGCTTCTTATCTCCGTGGCTGACAGCAGAACCAAATGTTTATGACAGGGAGAGCAGGAGTGATGTCATCCACAATCCTATCTGTACCGTTCTGCAGCCCGGGACGCGGACCGCCGGGAGGGGGGACGGGGGGGGGATGGTGCGTTGGAAAGTCGGAACCCAAGGTCTCCCTGAGGATGGAGTGGAGGGATCCGGGGGAGGTGTAGAGAATTACCCAGCCCTTGGAGAATTTCACCTCTCTTCCCCTTTCTCCTCCTTTCTGCCTCCTCTCACCCATTCTCTCCCCCCCTCAGAACCCCAGCCGCTCTCCCTCTGGCTCCAGGGGTTACAGGGTGTAAATTATCAGAGCTGCGGGTGACGGCTGTTTTCTTAGCAGACGGATGGAAGTGATATTCTGTGTGATTTAGAGTTTTGTGACAAGACAAACTGAGGTTTATTTAACTGATATGTGGACAGGATATGTAAGACGCCCATCACTAGACCTCCACCTCTCTATAAGCCTTTTATCCTTTAAAGTCCTCTGTCTGTCTGTCCGTCCATCACTAGACCTCCACCTCTCTATAAGCCTTTTATCCTTTAAAGTCCTCTGTCCGTCTGTCCGTCCATCACTAGACCTCCACCTCTCTATAAGCCTTTTATCCTTTAAAGTCCTCTGTCCGTCTGTCCGTCCATCACTAGACCTCCACCTCTCTATAAGCCTTTTATCCTTTAAAGTCCTCTGTCCGTCTGTCCGTCTGTCCGTCCATCACTAGACCTCCACCTCTCTATAAGCCTTTTATCCTTTAAAGTCCTCTGTCCGTCTGTCCGTCCATCACTAGACCTCCACCTCTCTATAAGCCTTTTATCCTTTAAAGTCCTCTGTCTGTCCGTCCATCCATCCATCCCTCCCTCTGTCCAGCCATCCAATTATAATTATTAGTGTGTGTGTCTCTTAGTCCGTCCCTGGCATGACTTTTAAAGAAGAGAGCGAGGAGGCATCCAGCTGGCCCCTACTACCACTCTCCCTCAGAGAGACAGAGAGCGAGAGACTGTCAGAAACAGAAAGACAGAGAGACAGAGACTGTGAGAGACAGACAGAGACTGTGAGAGACAGACAGAGACTGTGAGAGACAGACAGAGACTGTGAGAGACAGACAGAGACTGTGAGAGACAGACAGAGACTGTGAGAGACAGACAGAGACTGTGAGAGACAGACAGAGACTGTGGGAGAGACAGAGACTGTGACAGAGACAGAGACTGTGACAGAGACTGTGAGACTCTCTCGCCAGGCATAGCAGAGATCCTTCCTGTCTGTCAGGGCCTCTTGTGATTCCGCTGTGTCAGTCTAGCAGAACATGGCGGCTTGCCTGCCAGCGCTCAACAGCAAAGGAATAAATCATGATGGTACAACAGTGCATCAGTTGACTTATTGCTGTTTTGTGACCGGAGGTGAGTGGTACCACTGTTTTAAAGGCGCGGTGCGATGGCCGAGGAAACCAATCGAGCGTGCAGGCTTGTCATGCCGCCGTATACAGTAATTGTGTTGCATCAGGCCCCCTCTAACAAGTCAGCTGGGAAGGCTCTGTGTCTTTCATCTCCCCTAGTCTCCCTGGGCCCTGGCCCCCTCAGTGGGTGTGTCGGCAGGCCCCAGCCCTGACAGCAGCCTTCTTAACATGCTGTCAGTAGTATGATAACTAGGACTATCCATCCACCATGGCCCTGAGTGACTGACTGCCTGCCTCACCACCTCACCACACGTTGGCCCTGCAGACTGACTGACTGCCTGCCTCACCACCTCACCACACCTTGGCCCTGCAGACTGACTGACTGCCTGCCTCACCACCTCACCACACCTTGGCCCTGCAGACTGACTGACTGCCTGCCTCACCACCTCACCACACCTTGGCCCTGCAGACTGACTGACTGCCTGCCTCACCACCTCACCACACCTTGGCCCTGCAGACTGACTGACTGCCTGCCTCACCACCTCACCACACCTTGGCCCTGCAGACTGACTGACTGCCTGCCTCACCACCTCACCACACCTTGGCCCTGCAGACTGACTGACTGCCTGCCTCACCACCTCACCACACCTTGGCCCTGCAGACTGACTGACTGCCTGCCTCACCACCTCACCACACCTTGGCCCTGCAGACTGACTGACTGCCTGCCTCACCACCTCACCACACCTTGGCCCTGCAGACTGACTGACTGCCTGCCTCACCACCTCACCACACCTTGGCCCTGCAGACTGACTGACTGCCTGCCTCACCACCTCACCACACCTTGGCCCTGCAGACTGACTGACTGCCTGCCTCACCACCTCACCACACCTTGGCCCTGCAGACTGACTGACTGCCTGCCTCACCACCTCACCACACCTTGGCCCTGCAGACTGACTGACTGCCTGCCTCACCACCTCACCACACCTTGGCCCTGCAGACTGACTGACTGCCTGCCTCACCACCTCACCACACCTTGGCCCTGCAGACTGACTGACTGCCTGCCTCACCACCTCACCACACCTTGGCCCTGCAGACTGACTGACTGCCTGCCTCACCACCTCACCACACCTTGGCCCTGCAGACTGACTGACTTCTTACTATCCGCTTCTCTCTTGTCCAGAGGTATTCAGCTCTTACCCTATGAGGTCCGGAGCCTGTTGGTTTTCTGTTCTACCTGATAATAAATTGCACCCACCTGGTGTCCCAGGTCTAAATCAGTCCCTGATTAGACGGGAACAATGAAAACCAGCAGTGGAACTGGCTTCGAGGTCCAGAGTTGTTTGCGCTCTCTCTCTCGCTCTCTTTCTGTCTCTCGCTGCTCTCTCTCATTGTCTCTTGTTGCTCTCTTTGTCTCTCACTGCCTCTCTCTCTTTTTGCTCTCTGTCTCTCGCTGGTCATTCTCTCTCTGTCTCTCGCTGGTCATTCTCTCTCTGTCTCTCGCTGGTCATTCTCTCTCTGTCTCTCGCTGCTCTCTTTCTCTGTCTCTCGCTGCTCTCTCTTTCTGTCTCTCGCTGCTCTCTCTTTCTGTCTCTCGCTGCTCTCTCTTTCTCTCTCGCTGCTCTCTCTCGCTTCTGTCTCTCGCTGCTCTCTCGCTCTGTCTCTCGCTGCTCTCTCTCGCTGCTCTCTCTCTCTCTCTCTCGCTGCTCTCTCTCTCTGTCTCTCACTGCTCTCTCTCTCTGTCTCTCGCTGCTCTCTTTCTCTGTCTCTCGCTGCTCTCTCTTTCTCTGTCTCTCGCTGCTGCTCTCTTTCTCTGTCTCTCGCTGCTGCTCTCTTTCTCTGTCTCTCGCTGCTCTCTTTCTCTGTCTCTCGCTGCTGCTCTCTTTCTCTGTCTCTCGCTGCTGCTCTCTTTCTCGGTCTCTCGCTGCTGCTCTCTTTCTCTCTCTCGCTGCTCTCTCTCTGTCTCTCGCTGCTCTCTCGCTGCTCTCTCTCGCTGCTGCTCTCTTTCTCTGTCTCTCGCTGCTGCTCTCTTTCTCTCTCTCTCGCTGCTGCTCTCTTTCTCTGTCTCTCGCTGCTGCTCTCTTTCTCTGTCTCTCGCTGCTGCTCTCTTTCTCTGTCTCTTGCTGCTGCTCTCTTTCTGTCTCTCGCTGCTCTCTCTTTCTGTCTCTCGCTGCTCTCTCTTTCTGTCTCTCGCTGCGCTCTCTTTCTGTCTCTCGCTGCTCTCTCTTTCTGTCTCTCGCTGCTCTCTCTTTCTGTCTCTCGCTGCTCTCTCTTTCTGTCTCTCGCTGCTCTCTCTTTCTGTCTCTCGCTGCTCTCTCTTTCTGTCTCTCGCTGCTCTCTCTCTCTGTCTCTCGCTGCTCTCTCTCTCTGTCTCTCGCTGCTCTCTCTCTCTGTCTCTCGCTGCTCTCTCTCTCTGTCTCTCGCTGCTCTCTCTCTCTGTCGCTCGCTGCTCTCTCTCTGTCGCTCGCTGCTCTCTCTCTGTCGCTCGCTGCTCTCTCTCTGTCGCTCGCTGCTCTCTCTCTGTCGCTCGCTGCTCTCTCTCTGTCGCTCGCTGCTCTCTCTCTCTCTCTCTCTCGCTGCTCTCTCTCTCTCTCTCGCTGCTCTCTCTCTCTCTCTCGCTGCTCTCTCTCTCTCGCTGCTCTCTCTCTCTCGCTGCTCTCTCTTTCTCTGTCTCTCACTGCTCTCTCTTTCTCTGTCTCTCGCTGCTGCTCTCTTTCTCTGTCGCTCGCTGCTCTCTCTCTCTGTCTCTCCCTGCTCTCTCTCTTTCTTGCTCCTAGTTGCTTTCTTTATGTCTCTTGTTCTCTGTCTGCTTTCTTTCTCTCTCTCTCTTTTCTTTCTCGTCCCTATATCTTCTTTTCTGGTGGCTGGTTGTTAAAGCGTCATGTAGTCTGGGTTTTTGTTCCCCAGATTGTGTGTGTGTGTGGAAGTGACTGTGTGTGTGTGTGTGTGTGTGTGGCAGTCCTGGTATTACTGCCATGTGTCCTCTTTCTCTGTGTCTGAGTGTCACCTACTTGTTAGTGGCACACCTGTGTGGCTCTGCTCTGACACAAGACGTTTGTCGGCACAGACACACAGAGAGAGCAGTGCAGAGATAATTGGGTGTCTAGCTCTGGATGGGGGGAGTAGAGGAGGAAAGAAATACAGGGAGGAGAGGAGAGGGAGAGATATCAGAGAGCAGAAGGTAGAGGAGGAGAGGGAAGGATAGGAGAGAGCAGAAGGTAGAGGAGGAGAGAAAGGAGGAGAGGGAGGGATAGGAGAGAGCAGAAGGTAGAGGAGGAGAGGAGAGGGATGGATAGGAGAGAGCAGAAGGTAGAGGAGAGGGATGGATTGGAGAGAGCAGAAGGTAGAGGAGAGGGATGGATTGGAGAGAGCAGGAGGTAGAGGAGAGGGAGGGAGGGATAGGAGAAAGCAGAAGGTAGAGGAGGAGAGGGATGGATAGGAGAAAGCAGAAGGTAGAGGAGGAGAGAAAGAAAAGGAGGAGAGGGAGGGTGGGATAGGAGAGAGCAGAAGGTAGAGGAGGAGAGAAAGGAGGAGAGGGAGGGATAGGAGAGAGCAGAAGGTAGAGGAGAAGGAGGATGGATAGGAGAGAGCAGAAGGTAGAGGAGAGGGAGGGATAGGAGAGAGCGGAAGGTAGAGGAGAGGGAGGGATAGGAGAGAGCGGAAGGTAGAGGAGGAGAGAAAGGAGGAGAGGGAGGGATAGGAGAGAGCAGAAGGTAGAGGAGGAGAGAAAGGAGGAGAGGGAGGAGGAGGAGAGAAAGGAGGAGAGGGAGGGATAGGAGAGAGCAGAAGGTAGAGGAGGAGAGAAAGGAGGAGAGGGAGGGATAGGAGAGAGCGGAAGGTAGAGGAGAGGGAGGGATAGGAGAGAGCGGAAGGTAGAGGAGGAGAGAAAGGAGGAGAGGGAGGGATAGGAGAGAGCAGAAGGTAGAGGAGGAGAGAAAGGAGGAGAGGGAGGAGGAGGAGAGAAAGGAGGAGAGGGAGGGATAGGAGAGAGCAGAAGGTAGAGGAGGAGAGAAAGGAGGAGAGGGAGGAGGAGGAGAGAAAGGAGGAGAGGGAGGGATAGGAGAGAGCAGAAGGTAGAGGAGAGGGAGGGATAGGAGAGAGCGGAAGGTAGAGGAGAAGGATGGATAGGAGAGAGCAGAAGGTAGAGGAGAGGGAGGGATAGGAGAGAGCGGAAGGTAGAGGAGGAGAGAAAGGAGGAGAGGGAGGGATAGGAGAGAGCAGAAGGTAGAGGAGGAGAGAAAGGAGGAGAGGGAGGAGGAGGAGAGAGAGGGATAGGAGAGAGCAGAAGGTAGAGGAGAGGGAGGGATAGGAGAGAGCGGAAGGTAGAGGAGAAGGATGGATAGGAGAGAGCAGAAGGTAGAGGAGAGGGAGGGATAGGAGAGAGCGGAAGGTAGAGGAGAAGGATGGATAGGAGAGAGCGGAAGGTAGAGGAGAGGGAGGGATAGGAGAGAGCGGAAGGTAGAGGAGAAGGATGGATAGGAGAGAGCAGAAGGTAGAGGAGAGGGAGGGATAGGAGAGAGCGGAAGGTAGAGGAGAAGGATGGATAGGAGAGAGCGGAAGGTAGAGGAGAGGGAGGGATAGGAGAGAGCGTAAGGTAGAGGAGGAGAGAAAGGAGGAGAGGGAGGGATAGGAGAGAGCGGAAGGTAGAGGAGGAGAGAAAGGAGGAGAGGGAGAGATAGGAGAGAGCAGAAGGTAGAGGAGAGGGAGGGATAGGAGAGAGCGGAAGGTAGAGGAGGAGAGAAAGGAGGAGAGGGAGGGATAGGAGAGAGCAGGAGAGAAAGGAGGAGAGGGAGGGATAGGAGAGAGCAGAAGGTAGAGGAGGAGAGAAAGGAGGAGAGGGAGGAGGAGGAGAGAAAGGAGGAGAGGGAGGGATAGGAGAGAGCAGAAGGTAGAGGAGGAGAGAAAGGAGGAGAGGGAGGAGGAGGAGAGAAAGGAGGAGAGGGAGGGATAGGAGAGAGCAGAAGGTAGAGGAGAGGGAGGGATAGGAGAGAGCGGAAGGTAGAGGAGAAGGATGGATAGGAGAGAGCAGAAGGTAGAGGAGAGGGAGGGATAGGAGAGAGCGGAAGGTAGAGGAGAGGGAGGGATAGGAGAGAGCGGAAGGTAGAGGAGAAGGATGGATAGGAGAGAGCGGAAGGTAGAGGAGAGGGAGGGATAGGAGAGAGCGTAAGGTAGAGGAGGAGAGAAAGGAGGAGAGGGAGGGATAGGAGAGAGCGGAAGGTAGAGGAGGAGAGAAAGGAGGAGAGGGAGAGATAGGAGAGAGCAGAAGGTAGAGGAGAGGGAGGGATAGGAGAGAGCGGAAGGTAGAGGAGGAGAGGAGAGGGATGGATAGGAGAGAGCAGAAGGTAGAGGAGAGGGATGGATTGGAGAGAGCAGGAGGTAGAGGAGGAGAGGAGAGGGAGGGAGGGATAGGAGAAAGCAGAAGGTAGAGGAGGAGAGAAAGAAAAGGAGGAGAGGGAGGGTGGGATAGGAGAGAGCAGAAGGTAGAGGAGGAGAGAAAGGAGGAGAGGGATGGATAGGAGAGAGCAGAAGGTAGAGGAGAGGGAGGGATAGGAGAGAGCGGAAGGTAGAGGAGAGGGAGGGATAGGAGAGAGCGGAAGGTAGAGGAGGAGAGAAAGGAGGAGAGGGAGGGATAGGAGAGAGCAGAAGGTAGAGGAGGAGAGAAAGGAGGAGAGGGAGGAGGAGGAGAGAAAGGAGGAGAGGGAGGGATAGGAGAGAGCAGAAGGTAGAGGAGGAGAGAAAGGAGGAGAGGGAGGGATAGGAGAGAGCGGAAGGTAGAGGAGAGGGAGGGATAGGAGAGAGCGGAAGGTAGAGGAGGAGAGAAAGGAGGAGAGGGAGGGATAGGAGAGAGCAGAAGGTAGAGGAGGAGAGAAAGGAGGAGAGGGAGGAGGAGGAGAGAGAGGGATAGGAGAGAGCAGAAGGTAGAGGAGAGGGAGGGATAGGAGAGAGCGGAAGGTAGAGGAGAAGGATGGATAGGAGAGAGCAGAAGGTAGAGGAGAGGGAGGGATAGGAGAGAGCGGAAGGTAGAGGAGAAGGATGGATAGGAGAGAGCGGAAGGTAGAGGAGAGGGAGGGATAGGAGAGAGCGGAAGGTAGAGGAGAAGGATGGATAGGAGAGAGCAGAAGGTAGAGGAGAGGGAGGGATAGGAGAGAGCGGAAGGTAGAGGAGAAGGATGGATAGGAGAGAGCGGAAGGTAGAGGAGAGGGAGGGATAGGAGAGAGCGTAAGGTAGAGGAGGAGAGAAAGGAGGAGAGGGAGGGATAGGAGAGAGCGGAAGGTAGAGGAGGAGAGAAAGGAGGAGAGGGAGAGATAGGAGAGAGCAGAAGGTAGAGGAGAGGGAGGGATAGGAGAGAGCGGAAGGTAGAGGAGGAGAGAAAGGAGGAGAGGGAGGGATAGGAGAGAGCAGAAGGTAAAGGAGGAGAGGGAGGAGGAGGAGAGAAAGGAGGAGAGGGAGGGATAGGAGAGAGCAGAAGGTAGAGGGAGGGATAGGAGAGAGCGGAAGGTGAGGAGGAGAGAAAGGAGGAGAGGGAGGGATAGGAGAGAGCAGAAGGTAGAGGAGGAGAAGGATGGATAGGAGAGAGCAGAAGGTAGAGGGAGAGATAGGAGAGAGAGGAAGGCATGCATGATAAAGGCGTCTGCTTATTGCATATATTTAAGCAATAAGGCCAGAGGTGGTGTGGTATATGGCCAATATACCACAACTAAGGCTGTTCTTACACACGACGCAACGTGGAGTGCCTGGATACAGCCCTTAGCCATGGTATATTGGCCATATTCCACAAACCCCCAAGGTGCCTTACTGCTATTATAAACTGGTTACCAATGTAATTAGAGCAGTAAAAATACATATTTTGTCATACCTGTGGTATATGGCCTGATATACCACGGCTGTCAGCCTATCAGCATTCAGGGCTCGAACTACCCAGTTTCTAATATAATATATTGTATGTTGCAGGGTCTCCTCTTGGGGAGCATAACTCTGAGAGCGTGGGCCTGGTCTGCTTGTTCAAGCAGATGTTCAGAAGGCAGAGTAACAAAGCTCATCTGAATAAGACAACAGACCCCTGTGAAAGTGATGTGACATGCTTTTTGATGGTTAACAACGGTGTGTTTGATAATTAGCTGTCTGCTGTCACCCACATTCCCGGAATATCACTGATTTAACTGCATTCACCTGAGCTGCTTGTTCTCACTCACCGGTTGTGTATGTTTTTAGTTTTCTATACAACCATAATTGTCTTGAGGCAGGTCTGGCAAGGATTTATTTCTTATTTTTTATTAAACTGAATTAACAGTGGGTATTTATTGGGCCAAAATTATTGTTGAATTACTAACAGTTATGTAGGATTAGAATACTAGTTAGTACACAGGGTCCACAGCTTGCTGTTTCCTGTTAAGGGGAAAGGCAGCGTTAATTTGTCCAGTTTCAAGTGTTGTCTTTAATGTGGTCAGTTTCTAGTGTTGTGTCTGTGGTCAGTTTCTAGTGTTGTGTCTGTGGTCAGTTTCTCTATCAGTTTCTAGTGTTGTGTCTTTAATGTGGTCAGTTTCTCTCTCAGTTTCTAGTGTTGTGTCTAATGTGGTCAGTTTCTCTATCAGTTTCTAGTGTTGTGTCTTTAATGTGGTCAGTTTCTCTCTCAGTTTCTAGTGTTGTGTCTTTAATGTGGTCAGTTTCTCTCTCAGTTTCTAGTGTTGTGTCTTTAATGTGGTCAGTTTCTCTATCAGTTTCTAGTGTTGTGTCTTTAATGTGGTCAGTTTCTCTCTCAGTTTCTAGTGTTGTGTCTTTAATGTGGTCCGTTTCTAGTGTTGTGTCTTTAATGTGGTCAGTTTCTAGTGTTGTGTCTTTAATGTGGTCAGTTTCTAGTGTTGTGTCTTTAATGTGGTCAGTTTCTCTCTGTTTCTAGTGTTGTGTCTGTGGTCAGTTTCTCTATCAGTTTCTAGTGTTGTGTCTTTAATGTGGTCAGTTTCTAGTGTTGTGTCTTTAATGTGGTCAGTTTCTCTCTCAGTTTCTAGTGTTGTGTCTGTGGTCAGTTTCTCTATCAGTTTCTAGTGTTGTGTCTTTAATGTGGTCAGTTTCTAGTGTTGTGTCTTTAATGTGGTCAGTTTCTCTATCAGTTTCTAGTGTTGTGTCTTTAATGTGGTCAGTTTCTCTCTCAGTTTCTAGTGTTGTGTCTAATGTGGTCAGTTTCTCTCTGTTTCTAGTGTTGTGTCTTTAATGTGGTCAGTTTCTCTCTGTTTCTAGTGTTGTGTCTTTAATGTGGTCAGTTTCTAGTGTTGTGTCTTTAATGTGGTCAGTTTCTAGTGTTGTGTCTTTAATGTGGTCAGTTTCTAGTGTTGTGTCTTTAATGTGGTCAGTTTCTCTCTCAGTTTCTAGTGTTGTGTCTTTAATGTGGTCAGTTTCTGGTGTTGTGTCTTTAATCTGGTCAGTTTATGTGAGTGCTGGCAGGTCTCAGGAGAGCTGTCAGGGCTCCATGGGCTCTGGTGCCTTCAGAAGCAGGCTGTATAATCTCTGACCCATCTGACACACACACACACACACAGCCAGAGAAGCGGCTGAGGTACCTCATTACTGGGGGACCCCAGGTCCCAGAGGGCCGGAGCCAGCAGCTAAAGCAGGCCTAATCCACTATTTGTTCTTGGGGACTGTATCTGTGATTCTCCATTGAATGGAATATTAAGCACCAGGAATATTAAGCACCTGGTCTTGTGTGGAGCGTATAAAGCCATTTAGTTCCACACATCTATTATTTATTATACCTTATCTCTCTGGTGGAGCCCCTTGAGAAAGAAAGAACATAAATGATTACACATTTCTCCTCTCACTCTTTGTTTTTCATCTATTTTATTTCATGGTCTTTCAAACCTGTAGATGGGTACGGGTTGTTTGGGGTTAGATATGGCTGTAGATAGATACGGGTTGTTTGGGGTTATATATGGCTGTAGATATATATGAGTTGTTTGGGGTTAGATATGGCTGTAGATAGATACGGGTTGTTTGGGGTTAGATATGGCTGTAGATAGATACGGGTTGTTTGGGGTTATATATGGCTGTAGATATATATGAGTTGTTTGGGGTTAGATATGGCTGTAGATAGATACGGGTTGTTTGGGGTTAGATGTGGCTGTAGATAGATACGGGTTGTTTGGGGTTAGATGTGGCTGTAGATAGATACGGGTTGTTTGGGGTTAGATGTGGCTGTAGATAGATACGGGTTGTTTGGGGTTAGATGTGGCTGTAGATAGATACGGGTTGTTTGGGGTTATATATGGCTGTAGATAGATACGGGTTGTTTGGGGTTATATATGGCTGTAGATAGATACGGGTTGTTTGGGGTTAGATATGGCTGTAGATATATACGGGTTGTTTGGGGTTATATATGGCTGTAGATAGATACGGGTTGTTTGGGGTTAGATGTGGCTGTAGATAGATACGGGTTGTTTGGGGTTAGATGTGGCTGTAGATAGATACGGGTTGTTTGGGGTTAGATGTGGCTGTAGATAGATACGGGTTGTTTGGGGTTAGATATGGCTGTAGATAGATACGGGTTGTTTGGGGTTAGATATGGCTGTAGATAGATACGGGTTGTTTGGGGTTAGATATGGCTGTAGATATATATGGGTTGTTTGGGGTTAGATGTGGCTGTAGATAGATACGGGTTGTTTGGGGTTAGATGTGGCTGTAGATAGATACGGGTTGTTTGGGGTTAGATGTGAGAGGAAATATGTGTGCTATTCCTTTTCTACATCCGTATCTTCTTCCTGCCGGTTAGGTCTGTGGGGAGGAGGAGCACATCACATCTAATTCTACTTTTTGAAATGTTTTTCTTGGTTTCAGTTGAACCGCCCCTCCTTCCCGTCCCCCCGTCCTTAGAAGTGAGAGATAGTACCTCTTGTCTTTTAACCTGGGAGTGAAGCAGGCCAATTGGGAGCTAAGTGAAGCTTACCTTGAAACCTCAGTGTGGCTGAGATAATTGGAGTTGGTTAGCTAGTTTTTCTGTCCCATTACCTCCTGGTACCAACGGGTGAACCTCCTCTGTCTCTGTCTCCCTGAGGAGGGCCTGTGCGTGACGAGAGGCCCTCCACCACTGATCCAATGACCTCTCTTCATCATTATTTAATAGGTTTATACTGTCACCGTTTACTAGAAGGGCAACACAGCTTTGATATACTCTCCTTTCTCCAACTGATACACTCTCTCATTAATATTCATACAATTGATTTATTTCCTCCTTAGAAAGAAAAATGTTTGCTGGGGAATTAAATCTGACAAGTCTGTAGCATTGTTGTATTTTATTTGAAGGAGGCAGAGAGCGGATATGCATATGCAGATATGTGGAGCAAGACACCAATTAAAAGTTGATTAAGCCTTAACGATGGTGTGACTCTAGGAAAATAAATGATTGCGCCTCTCTCTCTTAATGACAAATGAAAAGGTTGAACCTCCCTGCCCCCAAACTCTCTCACACACACACACACACACACACACACACACACACACACACACACACACACACACACACACACACACACACACACACACACCGCTCATCTGTTAAGGACTACACAGACGTTCAGGATCTTTCTTTAAAGGGGGTGCTCTTTGCATCAGTTCAGTTAAGTCGCCAAGCTTGGCCGCTTTCACTCGCTCTCCAGCCAGTTGACATTGGCTGACGAGTTGGCAAGAGGTCTCCTGGTAGTGTGTGTGTGTGTGTGTGTGTGTGTGTGTGTGTGTGTGTGTGTGTGTGCGGTTCACACTTTGCTGTGAAGTCTTCAAGCGGAGCGGCTTCTCCCAGGTCCCAGGGGTATTGGCCTAGCCCGTAGCGCTAGTGTTAACGGTCTCTCTTGGCTAACTCATGTTTCATTCTTTGGCAATTTGCCCTAATGAAGTCCCCACGGAGCCCTCAGACCACTGTTGTCTTTCCATATTTAATCATGTTATTTTTAATCTGCAGGATGAGCTAGCGAGCCTGCCCATGTGTGTGTGCACGTGAGTGTGTGCATGTGAGTGTGGGGGTGTGTTTGTGTGTGTGTGTGTGTGTGTAGGTCATTACAATTACTAGGTGGTCAAGCGATAGAAAAGGGGGTATCCCTCTACCTCTCTGTCGTTTGACATTATTTTCTAAATCAACTTGTCTTCTGTCTAGTTCTCTTCATGTTGACTAACAGAGGGTTCAGTGTTGATTAACAGGGTTCAGTGTTGATTAACACGGTTCCGTGTTGACTAGCGGGGTTCCGTGTTGACTAGCGGGGTTCCGTGTTGACTAGCGGGGTTCCGTGTTGACTGGCGGGGTTCCGTGTTGACTGGCGGGGTTCCGTGTTGACTGGCGGGGTTCCGTGTTGACTGGCGGGGTTCAGTGTTGACTGGCGGGGTTCCGTGTTGACTGGCGGGGTTCCGTGTTGACTGGCGGGGTTCCGTGTTGACTGGCGGGGTTCCGTGTTGACTGGCGGGGTTCCGTGTTGACTGGCGGGGTTCAGTGTTGACTGGCGGGGTTCAGTGTTGACTGGCGGGGTTCCGTGTTGACTGGCGGGGTTCCGTGTTGACTGGCGGGGTTCCGTGTTGACTGGCGGGGTTCCGTGTTGACTGGCGGGGTTCCGTGTTGACTGGCGGGGTTCCGTGTTGACTAGCGGGGTTCGTTGGGAGGTATACGTTGGCAGCAGTAACACAACGGATCATAGTCTCTTCCCCCAACACAGTCTCTTCCCCCAACACAGTCTCTTCCCCCAACACAGTCTCTTCCCCCAACACAGCATTTACAATACAGTACTCTGTGCTTTGGTTTTAAATATTTTGGTGTTTCCTTAAAATTTGAAGCTCCTTAAAGGTACATTTATTTAGCAAGATGACATTATACACGACAGAGCCATTTGCTCTCTTGCTGAATCTACCTTTAAAATGAAAACCAGTGGTAGTTCTGTCCTCGAGGGTCTCTATTATAATGTGTTGTGTTTGTCCCTCTCGTCTCTCCGTAGTTAACAGCGTGTGTCCACGGTTCAGCTGCCATGTTGTACCCCATGTACTGGCAACACATCTACATCCCTGTACTGCCTCCACATCTTCTGGACTACTGCTGGTAAGACTCTGCTAATGGACGCACACACACATTCACACACCTTCCTCTTCTCATTCCTCTCACACTATTATCCAGTGAGGTTTTGCTCCATAATGAAGAGTGTGAATGGCCTTTCTATTTGATTCTGTTGGCAGCAATCTGTCCATGTCTTCAACGTCAGTGGATTTCTTTACAACTCATCCAACACTAATCTAACTAGTCTGACTGAAGCCAAACACTAATCTAACTAGTCTGACTTTCTTTACAACTCATCCAACACTAATCTAACTAGTCTGACTGAAGCCAAACACTAATCTAACTAGTCTGACTGGACGTTGACTGAATCTAACTAGTCTGACTTGATGTTGACTGAAGCCAAATATTTACACACAACGATAGATCCATAACATAACCTATGGATTTCTGAGAGTCAGTGCCATAATTTGACACAGCCAGTGACATAACATACTGTATTTATATTCATTATCATAGTAGAATATAGTATATAGTAGAATATTTTATTCATCTACGTTTACTGTAATATTTGTGTGTAGTGTAAAAGCTGTTTTACTGTCCGCTAAATGTGATTCCCTGCCCTCTAGTAGATATACCCATAGACTTCCAGTCACACTAGTTAGCGTTGGCTCGTGAAACTACCTTTAACTTCCTTTATATTGGATACAGAGACATAAAACTGGTAACCAGGAGTTGATCTGACTTTGGGGAAGTAGAAAAAAAGCCACGTTGCTAAGATACTGACGTATCCCTTCAATACTGATCATGTTTTAATATAATAATAATTAGAGGTTGACCGATTAATCGGAATGGTTTTCATAACAATCGGTAATCGGTATTTTTGGACACCGATTGTGGCCGTTTTTTTTTACACCTTTATTTAACTTGGCAAGTCAGCTCGGGGATTCGTTTTTGCAACCTTCCGGTTACTAGTCCAACGCTCTAACCACCTGCTTTACATTGCACTCCACGAGGAGCCTGCGTGGCAGGCTGACTACCTGTTACGCGAGGGCCGCAAGAAGCCAAGGTAAGTTGCTAGCTAGCATAAAACTTATCTTATAAAAAAACAATCAATCTTAACATAATCACTAGTTAACTACACATGGTTGATGATATTACTAGTTTATCTAGCGTGTCCTGCGTTGCATATAATCGATGCGGTGCCTGTTAATTTGTCATGGAATCACAGCCTACTTCGACAAACGGGTGATGATTTAACAAGCGCATTTGCGAAAAAAGCACTGTCGTTGCACCAATGTACCTAACCATAAACATCAATGCCTTTCTTTAAAATCAATACACAAGTATATATCTTTAAACCTGCATATTTAGTTAAAATTGCCTGCTAACAGGAATTTCTTATAACTAGGGAAATTGTCACTTCTCATGCATTCCGTGCAAACAGTCAGGGTATATGCAGCAGTTTGGGCCGCCTGGCTCATTGCGAACTGTGTGAAGTCCATTTATTTCTAACAAAGGCCATAATTAATTATGACATAACATTGAGGGTTGTACAATGTAACAGCAATATTTAGACTTAGGGATGCCATCCGTTAGATAAAATACGGAACGGTTCCGTATTTCACTGAAAGAATAAACGTTTTGTTTTCGAAATGATAGTTTCCGGGTTCGACCATTTTAATGACCTAAGGCTCGTATTTCTGTGTGTTATTATGTTATAATTAAGTCTATGATTTGATAGAGCAGTCTGACTGAGCGATGGTAGGCACCAGCATGCTCGTAAGCATTCATTCAAACAGCCCTTTCGTGCGTTTGCCAGCAGCTCTTCGCTGTGCTTCAAGCATTGCGCTGTTTATTACTTCAAGCCTATCAACTCCCGAGATTAGGCTGGTGTAACCGATGTGAAATGGCTAGCTAGTTAGCGGGGTGCGCGCTAATAGCGTTTCAAACGTCACGCGCTCTGAGACTTGGAGTAGTTGTTTCCCTTCCTCTGCATGGGTAATGCTGCTTCGAGGGTGGCTGTTGATGTGTTCCTGGTTCGAGCCCAGGTAGGAGCGAGGAGAGGGACGGAAGCTATACTGTTACACTGGCAATACTAAAGTGCCTATAAGAACATCCAATAGTCAAAGGTATATGAAATACAAATCATATAGAGAGAAATAGTCCTGTAATTCCTATAATAACTACAACCTAAAACATCTTACCTGGGAATATTGAAGACTCGTGTTAAAAGGAACCACCAGCTTTCATATCTTCTCATGTTCTGAGCAAGGAACTTTAATGTTAGCTTTTTTACATGGCACATATTGCACTTTTACTTTCTTCTCCAACACTTTGTTTTTGCATTATTTAAACCAAATTGAACATGTTTCATTATTTATTTGAGGCTAAATTGATTTTATTAATGTATTATATTAAGTTAAAATAAGTGTTCATTCAGTATTGTTGTAATTGTCATTATTACAAATAAATAAAAACAATTGGCCGATTAATCGGTATCAGCTTTTTTTGGTCCTCCAATAATCGGTACCGGCATTGAAAAATCATAATCGGTCGACCTCTAATAATAATGGGTGTCCCCTCCGTCAAAAACACCTTCTCAAACAGAGTTAACCATGTCTTATACCATGACTCCAGCATCCTGTGTGTCTGCAAGGGATAGCGGTTACAGTATTGTGACAGACCAGCTGTGTTACAGAGAAAGAACAGAACGTATTAAACAGCTAACCTGATTGAGGCAGCGGCCACAGAACACAATAGGACCCACACATACTCCTAGCCTTGCCCTGCCAAGCCTCGAGACCAGTGACCTTCCCCAGTCAGAGTAATCCGGTTTTCCTGGTTGAGAGCTGCAGGCATGTCCTCCTGGTCCTCTCTGCCACAAGCTGATTGGGTTACAAGGACAGCTCTGAGGCTTGATTTATGATTAACAGTAAATACTGTGTGTCTCGTTACAGTTGGTAATGGTCTCAGTTGGAAAAGGATATGTAAATAGCGTTATTTGTAGCCAATTATCTGAAGTAGAGGATTGTTTTGCTGAAGGCACAGTAACATCACTGTAATAACTTAAAAATGTTTGTTTTACTTGTTGCTTATGTTTATCTGATCTTTATTTGACCATATTTAGTCATTGTCTTTAATAATTTAGTCCTGACTCACATCCTTCTTTCAAATGATCTGGTCCATAGTGCCCCCATGCCATACCTGGTAGGAGTCCATCTTAGCCTCCTTGAGGTAAGTCACACTCGCATCATATTACATCTCCATCATAGTCTGATTCTGAATCTGCCCCACTATATTTTATTTCAATTCATTATGATGTGGTTATTCCTTTTCTATATTTTTATATTTAGTATTTAAACATATTTGTCACTGTGGAGGGGATGTGTACTGTGGAGTGGATTGGAGCTGTGTAAATTAATGAAGCTGTTAAATTCTCCACAATTTTAATGATGCAATATTTATTTTGACGCATCCAACACTGGGAACAAATATGAAAGAATGTTGACAATGTTGTTCCTTTTCTGTCTCTTTCTCTGTTGTGTGCCTGCTTACTAGAAATACAGAAATAGACAGAGACAAAGACTGAGACAGAGACAGGAGCAACAAAGACAGGAGCAACAAAGACAGGAGCAACAAAGACAGGAGCACCAAAGACAGGAGCAACAAAGACAGGGAAAGACAGGGACAGAGTTTCCTCAGAGCTTTTGTGCTTCATTATTGAGATCTGATCTGTTGGGCGGGAGTAGATCTATCACTGTGTTTTTATAATTATTTTATTAACTTTTATTTATTGATGGGAGACCAATTGAGGCCAGTGTCTTATTTACAATGGTGCCCTGAGGACAAACATAACATCAATACAGCAACAACCAGATGAAAAACTATCAGACTGCTGTAAATACATTACATCAGGTTATTACAACACGTTATAATAATCAACTGAAATAATTGCACACTTTAGTGAACTCATTTAACAACCGCCCTATCAGCATCATCAGGTATAATTTGTTTTGTGAGGAATTCCATTCAAACTAAAGGCAGATTTAACAAGCTTTGTGGGGACAAGTGGGACCTCAAGAGTTCACCAACCCTGCGAACGGGTTCGGTATCTTATGTTTTTCTATTTCAACAGGGAAGTGAGGTATGTCGGAAACTTGTGGAGAAGAGCTTTGTAAACAAAGGAGTAATGAAGTGTTGTACTGGACTTTAGTGATGTCCAGCTGACCTTCTGATACAGGATGCAGTGATGAGTATTAAAACTGTCACCTGTAATAAAGCCAAGGGCGGTATGGTAGACGGCATCCAAAGGTTTAAGAGTAGTGGCTGCTGCATTTTGACAAATGGTGTCACCATAGTCATGAACTGGCAGGAAAGTTCACTGTTCAATCTGCTTCCTGCTGTTCATGGAGAGACAATATCTTTCTCTAAAAAATAAACCTTCAAAAAGCACACATTGTGTTCTGTCTGTCATAATTCTTAAACCATTTTGCAAGACTCCTGATCCAGGCCCATTTCAGACAGTTTTTGAATGAGTAGGGAATGGTCAACAGTGTCGAATGCCTGGGGAAAGGTCTATAAATAAGGCAGCACAATGTTTTTCATGATCTAGGCAATTTAACACGTCGTCTAAACAAGCATAGTGGCTGAAACAGGGCTATGTCCAGGTCTGAAACCAGACTGATGCATATTTTAGAAAAGAGTGAGAAGTTTAAAAGCTCTTAACTGGGAGTTTACCAGGGATTCTAATACCTGGCCTAGGCAAGATCATTTGGAGATTGGGCTAAGTCAGAAGGATCTCCGCCTTTATGTAGGGGGGAGGACATATGCCGCTTTACAAATCTTAGAGATAACCCCAGGTTAAAAGGTTCAACAATGCGTGGGGCAGTGAGCTGTAGTAAGAAGGGGTCACATGAACCTCCCCCTGTGGATTTCTTCACATCGATTGTTAGCAAGGCACTTAATACATCATAGACATCAAATGGTTAAAATAAAAGGCACTTAATACATCATAGACATCAAATGGTTAAAATATAAATGTAGTATGTGAGTCTGTTAGAGCAGCATTCTGTACAATCTGTTCTGAGGTGACTAAAGGACTCCCTCTAGTGGAATGAGATACATTTCCATAGACTATCCTTTCAAACAGGTGGCCAGAGGAAGTAAAATGGTTACTAAAAGCACTACAAATTTCCCGATTTGTCTCGTATGGGACCAGAGGCTTTCAAAACCTGCTGGAGCAATGAGGGGGTCGAGTTTTGTTTCAAAGATTTGACCACTTTCCAGAAGTTGGCTGGATTACCACCCCTCCCCGATACACAAGTAAAATAAATATGTTCATTTCACTTTTCTAACCAGAGATAGACATTTATTTCCCAAATGTCTGAACGACTGCCAATCAGACGTAGTATCATTCAGTCTATCCTTAGCCCAAGCTACATTTATTTATTGTAATTTCTCAGACAATTCATGTGTGAATCAAGGATTAGATTTGTCTTTTATCCTTGAATCCAGTTTATGGTTGATCTGAAGATGTGGTTGAAGGCACCGTATGGTTGAAGGCACCGTATGGTTGAAGGCACCGTATGGTTGAAGGCACCGTATGGTTGAAGGCACCGTATGGTTGAAGGCACCGTATGGTCGAAGGCACCGTATGGTCGAAGGCACCGTATGGTCGAAGGCACCGTATGGTCGGTATGACGCAATTACGGAGCCTCCGGAACAGCAGTTTGTTGTGTTACAGCCTGCGTTTGAAATGGGTTAAATTGATATGTTTTGTCACTGATCTACACACAATACCCCATAATGTCAAAGTGGAATTCTCTTTTTAGAAATGTTTAGAGATTAATTAAAAATGAAAAGCTGAAATGTCTTCAGTCAATAAGCAAGCATTCAACCCTTATTTTAGAATTATAATTTTTTGCTTTTTCTCCCCAATTTCGTGATTTCCAATTGGTAGTTACTGTCTTGTCTCATCGCTACAACTCCCGCACGGACTCGGGAGAGGCGAAGGTCGAGAGCCATGCATCCTCTGAAACACAACCCTGCCAAGCCGCACTGCTTCTTGACACACTGCTCTCTTAACCCGGAAGCCAACCACACCAATGTGTCGGAGGAAACACCGTACACCTGGTAAATGTGTCACCGTGCACTGAGCCCGGCCTGCCACAAAGACATCCTGGCTGGCCAAACCCTCCCCTAACCCGGACGACGCGGGGCCAATTGTGCGCCGCCCCATGGGTCTCCCGGTCGCGGCCGGCTGCGACACAGCCTGGGATCGAACCCGGGTCTGTAGTTTCGCCACTCGGGAGGCATTCAGCCCTTTTGTTATGGCAAGCCTAAAGTTAAGTGGTAAACATGTGCTTAACAAGGCACGTAAGTTGCATGGACTGTGTGTGTGTGTGCAGTAATAGTGGTTAACATAATTGTAAAATGACTACCCCATCTCTTTACCACACACATACAATTATCTGTAAGGTCGAGCAGTGAATTTTAAGCACAGATTCAACCACAAATACCAGGTTATCCAGTGGTTCGCAAAGAAGGGCAACTCTTGGTACAGTGAAGGGAAAAAAGTATTTGATCCACTGCTGATTTTGTACGTTTGCCCACTGACAAAGAAATGATCAGTCTATAATTTTAATGGTAGGTTTATTTGAACAGTGAGAGACAGAATAACAACAAAAAATATCCAGAAAAACACATGTCAAAAATGTTATAATTTTTTTTTTTTTGGAAAACTTGGTTCAGTCTGATTTTCAACAGACACGGAGAAAAATTCACCTTTCAGCAGCATTGCTAGTTAAAACACAAGGTCAAATATACACAGGAGTTTCTTACCAAAATGTCATTGATAATTTTTCCTTAGTGGCCTGGTTACAGTTTTGACTTAAATTGGCTCGAAAAGCTATGGCAAGACTTGAAAATGTCTGTCTAGCAATGATAACAACCAACTTAACAGAGCTTGAAGATTTTTTTTTTAAAGTATCATGTTCAAATCAAATTGTATTGGTCACATACACATATTTAGCAGATGTTATTGTGGGTGTAGCGAAATGCTTGTGCTCCTAGCACCAACAGTGCAGTAATAAAAAGTTGCTTAGGAGATGCCATGTCTGAGATGCCATGTCTGTCGGCGTTATCTTACAAATTGTACAGTCCAGGTGTGCAAAGCTCTTAAGAGACTTACCCAAAAAGACTCACAGCTCTAATCGCTGACAAAGGTGATTCTAACATGTATTGGGGTTGAATACTTATCTAATCAAGATATATTATGGGTTTTATTTTCCATTCATTTAAAAAAGAAAGTTAGAATTTTTCTTTCGCATTGATGTTCTATACTATTTTGTGTAGATCGTTGACCCAAAAAATGTCAGTTAAATCCATTTTAATCTCACTTTGTAACATAACAAAATGTGGAAAAAGGCAAGGGGTGTGAATACTTTGACGGCACTCTACATGAATCAGTTCAAGGCTGCAGAATTTCAGATCAGAGGGTGTGTGTGTGTGTGTGTGTGTGTGTGTCGTACCTGACGGGAGCAATATTTATCACACACTGTACCAGTGACAGACCCTCTCTCCTGCACCGCATAATTAGACCAGATCAGCATGCAAGCCTCCTCAGCCACCACTGTGACATATTGTATATGACTGTGTGTGTATGTGCCTGTGCTTGCTCATCTACGCGGGGGGGGGGGGGGGGGTGTGTGTGGGTGTGAGTGTGTGTGTGTGAGTGTGTGTGTGTGAGTGTGTGTGTGTGTGTGTGTGTGTGTGTGTGTGTGTGTGTGTGTGTGTGTGTGTGTGTGTGTGTGTGTGTGTGTGTGTGTGTGTGTGTGGTGTGTGTGTGCGCGCGCGCGCGCGTAACTATGTGATTGTGTATATGAGAGCCTCCATATCCCAGACTGTCACAGACCGAAGTGACAATGTTGAGATCCACCCCCCCCCCCCCCACACACACACACCTGATCCACACACACACACACCCGATCCACACACACACCCGATCCACACACACACACACACACACACACACACACACACCCGATCCACACACACACACCCGATCCACACACACACACCCGACCACACACACCCCCGACCACCACACACACACACACACCCGATCCACACACCCACACCCGATCCCCACACACACACACCCGATCCCCCCACACCCGATCCACACACACACACACCGTCCCCCCCCCCCCCCCCCCCCCCCCCCCCCCCCTGATCCCCCCCCCCCCCCCCCACACACACACACACCTGATCCCCCCCCCCCCCCCCCGACCACACACACACACACACACACACACACACACACACACACACACACACCGTCCACACACACACACACGCACACACACACACACACACACACACACACACACACACACACACACACCTGATCCCCCACCCACACACACACACACACACACACCTGATCCACACACACACACGCCCCCGATCCCCACCTGTCTACTGAGCACCGCAGACATAATAGTATGGTTTGTAAATAATGACTTAATTGTTTTTCTTCATTTTGGTGTATATTTATACGTGTGTATGGAGTAAAGTTGTGTGATGACTGTAGTTTTTAAATGTTACTTGTCAGTCTATCTATATCTGGTACTCTCTGGTTGTAGACAAGCACGTGGGTTACTGCTAATAAAACAGGTCTGTGTGACTTATTAAATCAAATCAAAGTTTATTTGTCACGTGTGCCGAATACAACAGGTGTAGACCTTACAGTGAAATGTTTACTTACAGGCTCTAACCAATAGTGCAAAAAAAGGTATTAGGTGAACAATAGGTAGGTAAAGAAATAAAACAACAGTAAAAAGACAGGCTATTATATTGACCTGTGAAATATTTGCAGTACTGTATCGAGTTCTGGGAACAATAAAAACACAAATGAATCCATTAAAAACCCTGACATGAAAACATATGTGTTGGGTCTGACATGGAGGGGGAGATGTATGTTTTCAAACTGTTTAAGGAGGGAGTAACAACAGGATTGGGGTGTATGTGTGCTGACAACCTGTGTTTCTTCTCTCAGAGAGTGCGTAGCAGGTCGTTGGAGGATGTAGTGATACTAAACGTTGACACCAACACACTAGAGAGCCCCCAGAATGATCTGCAGAATCTGCCCAGTGACGTGGTGAGTAGAGAGACACACACACACACACTTCATATGTATTTACTGTATTTTAGTCATGACACATCATATATAATACTGCTGTCCTCACGTTGTATTCATGTACTGTCTGTACACCTTTATTTATTCATTTCTTTGAACTTTTTGGGATTATGTGTGTATTGCTAGTAGTGCTGAGCGATTAGTGCTTTTTGATGTCTGTTCGTTTTCGATTAGATTATTTCTAAAATAATCACAGATTTTGGTTTAGACAATGCACTATGCATTGTGTGGGTTGAATGCTGTAACAACACAGAGTAAAACTATGAATAAAAGTCCCATGATGGTATGGTAGTGACTGTCCCAGTACTGCATCACTTATTAACCATCACTTATTCACATTTACTTTACTTTAATCAAATATTTCAGTTGTTGTGTATATTACATTTGTTTTATTTAATGACTTTATTATTTAATTCCAAGCCGTCATCTCATCTTGATAGAGATGCTGTCTGACAAAATCACTATTTTAGTAGTTCTTCAAAGGAAATAAGGCCTACTTTTATGACTGCTGAATACCAACTATCAATCACTTATATCATGTATTAGTCCATAGTCTATTAAAATGGTTCCTATACACCCACTAGTACATATTCTATTAAAATGGTTCCTATACACCCACTAGTACATAGTCTATTAAAATGGTTCCTCACTACACCCACTAGTACATAGTCTATTAAAATGGTTCCTATACACTAACACCCACTAGTGCATAGTCTATTAAAATGGTTCCTATACACCCACTAGTACATAGTCTATTAAAATGGTTCCTATACACCCACTAGTACATAGTCTATTAAAATGGTTCCTATACACACACACCCACTAGTCCATAGTCTATTAAAATGGTTCCTATACACCCACACCCACTAGTCCATAGTCTATTAAAATGGTTCCTATACACACACACACCCACTAGTCCATAGTCTATTAAAATGGTTCCTATACACCCACACCCACTAGTCCATAGTCTATTAAAATGTTTCCTATACACACACACCCACTAGTACATTGTCTATTAAAATGGTTCCTATACACCCACACCCACTAGTACATTGTCTATTAAAATGGTTCCTATACACCCACACCCACTAGTACATAGTCTATTAAAATGGTTCCTATACACCCACTAGTACATAGTCTATTAAAATGGTTCCTATACACACACCCACTAGTACATAGTCTATTAAAATGGTTCCTATACACACCCACTAGTACATAGTCTATTAAAATGGTTCCTATACACACACACCCACTAGTACATAGTCTATTAAAATGGTTCCTATACACACCCACTAGTCCATAGTCTATTAAAATGGTTCCTATACACACCCACTAGTACATAGTCTATTAAAATGGTTCCTATACACACACACCCACTAGTACATAGTCTATTAAAATGGTTCCTATACACCTACACCCACTAGTACAAAGTCTATTAAAATGGTTCCTATACACCCACTAGTACATAGTATATTAAAATGGTTCCTATACACCCACACACACTAGTACATAGTCTATTAAAATGGTTCCTATACACACACACCCACTAGTCCATAGTCTATTAAAATGGTTCCTATACACACACACCCACTAGTACATAGTCTATTAAAATGGTTCCTATACACCCACACCCACTAGTACAAAGTCTATTAAAATGGTTCCTATACACCCACTAGTACATAGTATATTAAAATGGTTCCTATACACCCACACACACTAGTACATAGTCTATTAAAATGGTTCCTATACACACACACCCACTAGTACATAGTCTATTAAAATGGTTCCTATACACCCACACCCAGTAGTACATAGTCTATTAAAATGGTTCCTATACACCCACACCCAGTAGTACATAGTCTATTAAAATGGTTCCTATACACACACACCCACTAGTACATAGTCTATTAAAATGGTTCCTATACACACACACCCACTAGTACATAGTCTATTAAAATGGTTCCTATACACACACACCCACTAGTACATAGTCTATTAAAATGGTTCCTATACACACACACCCACTAGTCCATAGTCTATTAAAATGGTTCCTATACACCCACACAGACTAGTACATAGTCTATTAAAATGGTTCCTATACACCCACACACACTAGTACATAGTCTATTAAAATGGTTGCTATACACACACACCCACTAGTACATAGTCTATTAAAATAGTTCCTATACACACACACACCCACTAGTACATAGTCTATTAAAATGGTTCCTATACACACACACCCACTAGTACATAGTCTATTAAAATGGTTCCTATACACACACACCCACTAGTACATAGTCTATTAAAATGGTTCCTATACACACACACCTGCTAGTACATAGTCTATTAAAATGGTTCCTATACACCCACACCCACTAGTACATAGTCTATTAAAATGGTTCCTATACACACCCACTAGTCCATAGTCTATTAAAATGGTTCCTATACACACACACCCACTAGTACATAGTCTATTAAAATGGTTCCTATACACACCCACTAGTACATAGTCTATTAAAATGGTTCCTATACACACACACCTCCATTCACACCTTCCCTCTCTCCGCCCTCTTTCTCTGTCTCATTCACCAACCAACCAATGTAGTTTATCTTCTTATAGAAACATTCTCACACACTCTTCCTTCCTCACTCCCCCCCCCCACACACACACTCACAAAGACACACACACACACACACACACACACTAGGCCCAGAAGATGCGAGTATTGCAATACTCGTTTAGTATCGTGGCAAGGAAACAAAACACGAAGCTGATTTAACTTCTTCAGGAAAACAGCCCTAATGTTGGAAACAAACATTGTTGTAATCCAGAGTCATATTCATTTATTTTCAAAGCTATAGCACACAATATGTTACATACAGCAGGTTTATAACGAACCAAAGAGTTTAGGCTGCTTCCTTTTCATTTCAAAATATTCCGATACACACACACACACACACACACACACACACACACACACACACACACACACACACACACACACACACACACACACACTGAAAGTCGGGCAGCCATCAGTCATTAGCCATCAGATCTGTGGAAACATCTCTCCCTCTATTTTAATCATTATTCCTCAAAGACTGCTTTTCTGCCTGCCCAGTGCCACGTCTCGGCCCAGTGGCACGTCTCCGGGAAACGACAGAGCGAGAAAGACTGTGAGTTTGAAAATGGACAGAGGTAGAGAGGGATGAGGGATAGGAGGAGAGGCTGGGGGTTTGTGAGAGGGAGAGGGAAGCAGAGGGAGCAAGAGAGACAGAAAATAAGGGGGCCAATTACCAGTGGTGCCTCTGTAGCCACCTGCCAGCTCCCTCTCTTTAATTAATGTAGAGCTGACACCGGTCCGAGCAACAGGAAACCAGGGTCACACACACGCGCCTGTCATCCCTCCGTTTGAATCACACAGGAGGCTGTTTGTTTCGTTCCTCTCTAGGGGGGATTTAATACTCCTCTTGAGGCAGTGTACCTATACCTACAGTACGACCGCCTCTCTCTCTGACTGTGCAGCAGCCCGCCTCTCTCTCTCTCTCTCTTTGTCTCTCTCTCTCTCTCTCTCTCTCTCTCTCTCTCTCTCTCTCTCTCTCTCTCTCTCTCTCTCTCTCTCTCTCTCCCCCCCCCCCCCCCCCCCCCCCCAGGGACTCCACTCCTAAATTAAACAGCAAACTGAGTTTGTCACAAAAGGGAGCTGGCTCTTTTGAATCTGACAGGCAACAGAGAAAACCCTTTGTGTTTGTCATCTGCTAAATGAAGTGGTGGCTCAGAGCTCGGCTTTGATCCTGGAGCTCGCCATTTCCCTACAACTAATCACAGAACACATTCACGGCGAATCACCTGAAACAAGACCTGTCCCCTATTACACCACAGTGCTATCACATATTTACTACAGCTAATTATCCCTCTCTTTCTCCTGCTACCTTATCGCTAGGGGTGATGTAGATGAATCAGGAAAATAGCAGGTATTAATTGCGGGGAATTCCTGGCCCCTTGTTAGTTTTCTCGTTAGTTAGGATGTGTCACATGGCATCTGATATTTGTGTTTACATACAGTGAGATTGGTTGAGAGGCATTGCTCAGTTCGTCAGAACCCACTGCAGGGGAACAGAAGCCTTAATTAAAACTGGCACTTTTAATCTCACAATAAGAAACTGTTCACTGACTGCTTGATATTGACTTTATAGAACTGTCATTATAACTTAGGACAGCTAGAATTATAATAGACAAACTTAAAATCATATCAAATCAAACTTTATTTGTCACATGCGCCGAATACAACAGGTGTAGACCTTAGTGTGAAATGCTTACTTACAAGCCCTTAACCAACAATGCAGTTCAAGAAAGAGTTAAGAAAATATTTACCAAATAAACTAAAGTAAAAAGTAACACAATAAAATAACAATAACAAGACTATATACAGGGGGTACCGGTCCAGATAATTTGTACATGTAGGTACGGGTAAAGGGTACTGGTTAGTCCAGGTAATTTGTACATGTAGGTGGGGGTAAAGGGTACTGGTTAGTCCAGGTAATTTGTACATGTAGGTGGGGGTAAACGGTACTGGTTAGTCCAGGTAATTTGTACATGTAGGTGGGGGTAAAGGGTACTGGTTAGTCCAGGTAATTTGTACATGTAGGTGGGGGTAAAGGGTACTGGTTAGAAGAATGTAGAGAAATTACATTAGCTAGGTTTCCGTCCAGTTAGGAGAAGAATGTACAGAAATTACATTAGCTTGGTTTCCGTCCAGTTAGGAGAAGAATGTACAGAAATTACATTAGCTAGGTTTCCATCCAGTTAGGAGAAGAATGTAGAGAAATTACATTAGCTAGGTTTCCATCCAGTTAGGAGAAGAATGTACAGAAATTACATTAGCTAGGTTTCCATCCAGTTAGGAGAAGAATGTACAGAAATTACATTAGCTAGGTTTCCATCCAGTTAGGAGAAGAATGTACAGAAATTACATCGGCTAGCTTTTCGTCCTGTTAGGAGAAGTATGTACAGAAATTACATTAGCTAGGTTTCCATCCAGTTAGGAGAAGAATGTACAGAAATTACATTAGCTAGGTTTCCATCCAGTTAGGAGAAGAATGTACAGAAATTACATTAGCTAGGTTTCCGTCCAGTTAGGAGAAGAATGTACAGAAATTACATTAGCTTGGTTTCCGTCCAGTTAGGAGAAGAATGTACAGAAATTACATTAGCTAGGTTTCCATCCAGTTAGGAGAAGAATGTAGAGAAATTACATTAGCTAGGTTTCCATCCAGTTAGGAGAAGAATGTACAGAAATTACATTAGCTAGGTTTCCATCCAGTTAGGAGAAGAATGTACAGAAATTACATTAGCTAGGTTTCCATCCAGTTAGGAGAAGAATGTACAGAAATTACATCGGCTAGCTTTTCGTCCAGTTAGGAGAAGAATGTACAGAAATTACATTAGCTAGGTTTCCATCCAGTTAGGAGAAGAATGTACAGAAATTACATTAGCTAGGTTTCCATCCAGTTAGGAGAAGAATGTACAGAAATTACATTAGCTAGGTTTCCGTCCAGTTAGGAGAAGAATGTACAGAAATTACATTAGCTTGGTTTCCGTCCAGTTAGGAGAAGAATGTACAGAAATTACATTTAGCTAGGTTTCCATCCAGTTAGGAGAAGAATGTAGAGAAATTACATTAGCTAGGTTTCCATCCAGTTAGGAGAAGAATGTACAGAAATTACATTAGCTAGGTTTCCATCCAGTTAGGAGAAGAATGTACAGAAATTACATTAGCTAGGTTTCCGTCCAGTTAGGAGAAGAATGTACAGAAATTACATTAGCTTGGTTTCCGTCCAGTTAGGAGAAGAATGTAGAGAAATTACATTAGCTTGGTTTCCGTCCAGTTAGGAGAAGAATGTACAGAAATTACATTAGCTAGGTTTCCGTCCAGTTAGGAGAAGAATGTAGAGAAATTACATTAGCTAGGTTTCCGTCCAGTTAGGAGAAGAATGTACAGAAATTACATTAGCTTGGTTTCCGTCCAGTTAGGAGAAGTATGTACAGAAATTGCATTAGCTAGGTTTCCATCCAGTTAGGAGAAGAATGTAGAGAAATTGCATTAGCTAGGTTTCCATCCAGTTAGGAGAAGAATGTAGAGAAAATACATTAGCTAGGTTTCCGTCCAGTTAGGAGAAGAATGTACAGAAATTACATTAGCTAGGTTTCCGTCCAGTTAGGAGAAGAATGTAGAGAAATTGCATTAGCTAGGTTTCCGTCCAGTTAGGAGAAGAATGTACAGAAATGCATTAGCTAGGTTTCCATCCAGTTAGGAGAAGAATGTACAGAAATTACATTAGCTAGGTTTCCGTCCAGTTAGGAGAAGAATGTAGAGAAATTACATTAGCTAGGTTTCCGTCCAGTTAGGAGAAGAATGTACAGAAATTACATTAGCTAGGTTTCCATCCAGTTAGGAGAAGAATGTACAGAAATTACATTAGCTAGGTTTCCATCCAGTTAGGAGAAGAATGTAGAGAAATTGCATTAGCTAGGTTTCCATCCAGTTAGGAGAAGAATGTACAGAAATTACATTAGCTAGGTTTCCATCCAGTTAGGAGAAGTATGTACAGAAATTGCATTAGCTAGGTTTCCATCCAGTTAGGAGAAGAATGTACAGAAATTACATTAGCTAGGTTTCCGTCCAGTTAGGAGAAGAATGTAGAGAAATTACATTAGCTAGGTTTCCGTCCAGTTAGGAGAAGAATGTACAGAAATTACATTCGCTAGGTTTCCATCCAGTTAGGAGAAGAATGTACAGAAATTACATTAGCTAGGTTTCCATTCATTTGGCGACAGAGTATCATGCGAATATTCCAAAATCTGCATAAAGAAAATATTTTCCCACCAGTGGTGCGTTTCCACCAAACTGACTTGTTGCAGATAAAAATCATTGCGTGATGACAGTGCACACAAAATGTACTTTTTTTTTTTTACTTACGTTTTCATGTGTCGAATAAAATGTAAAGTTCAATGTGTTTCCATCGCATTTTCAAGTCTACCGATAGTTTTGTCACAAAAAATGATTGTGTTAAATAGCAAATGTGCCAACTCTGGCCAACAGCTCGTAAATACAGTGCGGTAGGCTAGTCTATATGCTGAGATTATTATGGATAAGAGTGAGAATGTTTTTATTTGTCAAATGGCAATCACGCATCGATCTTCATGGCACCAGAATAAGACACTCAATGTTTATTAGAAAGGAGCATCAAGCTCATCACTGTACACCTTCACCACCCTGTTAACTTCATCATAACTTATTTCATCCGTAGACTAATAAACTGCATGGTTTCCTGAGTCCTAGTGGGAGGATCACATATCATATCATCGCGTGACTCCAAGCTTACTTCCATATGATGCTTTTTATATAAATATTTGCGTTTCCACTGCCATTTCTCACATAATTAATTTTACTGACACAAAAAGATCACACCATGTCGCACGAACAAATTATCTGTCTGCATTTTTATAAAATTGTACCGAAACTGTTTCCATCACAGGTGTCGTGATTTCTTTTTATAAGGTATGACTTTACTGGCAGAAAAAACGTGGTTTGTGGTACTGTTAATATGAACTTATCAGGGGTAGACGGCTTAAGTCGACTTAATAACCTTCATCTCCTTTCACCTCAGCCTTATCCAATCTAGGATTCAGTTAGTGAGAGCTTTCTATGTATCCCTATTCAGAAAGTTCAACGCCTCTCCATCCATAAAAACGAAGCATAATAAAATAGAGCCAGGGGCCAACCTTGTTTGGGTGTGTTTCAAGTAAAGAAAGAAAGCAGCTCTCTCTGATATTGATTGAAGCCAAACGCTTTCTTTGGAGTATGTATGTACCTAATTGCGGCTGCGGAGAGGCTACGTGCATGTGGCGTCCATTACGGCTCCAGCTGACCACTGGCCCGGCTCTGGAGGGGTCAGGGGTCACAGACTTCCTTAGTTACTTGGCCCACTCCCAGACAGGGCCCCTCCGCTGCCCCCTCTGCTGCCCAGCCCTTAATGGCTTTTTCCCTCAATTTCACACATAATATTTCAGATTTATTGACTATTAGAAATGCTACCTCGCCAGTAGCGCTTCCGCTTGGTGAAAAAGTGAAAGATTTACAAATAGAGAGAATAATTGGTAAAAGGGTGAAAAAAGGATGTGTGTAATCTTCTGAGAAAGATTTCTGCCGTGTTTTTATTGGAAACATCAGATGAGACATAGTTGAAGGTCCTGTGCTAATTGTTTTTCTTCTAAATTTGTCCTGCTACGCACACTGGGAATGTTCACTACTGACGGTGGTAGTAAATATAGTCTTTCACATAAATCATTTTTCAATAAAGTTTGACTTGTGATTTTCTAAAATAAGTCTATTTCTGTTGATTATTTTGGTTGAATTAAATTACTTTTGATCAAATAAAAATATGACAGACAAATGTTACTGAATAAAACATTAAACATTTGCATCAATGCTACATATTTCTTGTTGAGTATTGAAATTAAATGAAAATATCATGCAGCTGATATAATAAATGTATTCTGACTTTCCTAGCCATCATCTGTTTAGGGTTATTGCCTGGATATTAAGTACATTTATAGAAGGAAATAAATCATTTTTATAATGTTAAATTATAATGTTGTAGTATAATGTTAAATCGTTTTTTTTTCTTCAACAAATAAAATAACTATTGGCTCTTAATATGTGTTCATTAGTGCCATTGATTTGAGTTAAATGAGTTTTTCTGTTTATTTGTGGCAATGGTCTGAAAAGGTTTCTGGGTTCTTAAGCTAAGGAAAGTTTTAGACACTTTTCTATAGATGCTACTAATATAGGACTCTGAGTTCTATGTGTTTTATTAAAACCAACTTGTTGACGGCTGTACAGAATAAAGAATGTGCATTTTGAACCACAGTGCTGTTCTGAAGATCAACGTGCTTTCATTATTTATTGTTTTTATATCCTTTTTCAGACTTCTCCTACAGTGTGTTATACAGATACGGTATTAATTGGGGTGTAGTGTGGTTGTTTACCCTGCTAGTCATTAAAAGTATCCAAGAATAGCAAATTAAGCAGCCATTAATTCCGAAGACAGACAATGTTTGAATGAATCCCATTTTTATTTGATCCCGTAGACTTCATATCAAAAACTAGAGGATTTAAAAAAAAAAAGTGTTTTTCTTTTAGTGTGTTTTACACATTCGAGGGAGGATTTGAGAACATGTTCATTTTCAGACGCAACTCTTTCAGATCGCAATGTAATTCCCTCTGTTCTCTTTCCCGCTGCGTTGTTGACACACTGTTCCTTACATTTCTTCCATTCCTATATTTGATTGTCTGTGTTCCCAATCAAGGTGGGAAGTTTACCCAGTGCACACCTCCTTGTTGTATTTTAAGACTGCGGTTGGAAGTTAACAAATGAAGTAGAGGGAGAGAGATTGTGTGTTCAAAGATCACGTGGCACTGTTAATCAAACACCACAGCTTTAATTGGAAGTTCAGCCTCCGACATTCACAGAAAACAACATCATCGGCAGCCAACGTTGCTACTCAGACCCCCCCCCTCAGACAGAGGAATGTACTATCCTGTCTCACTAACAGTCACACTGAGTCCTGTAGACAGTGAACGATCATCACTCAACACACCAAGCTGACATTTAAATCAGGAGAAAGATTTCTCTACTTACATGTTTCTGCTTCGTCCACAATAAGCCACAGCCACAGCTGTCTATACTGTGAAGACAGATGAGGGCCAGGTGTGTGTGTGTTTCACCTCCAGCAACCCATTCCCACTGTGAAACAGCTGCATTACTTCCCCACCTATAAGCTAACTGCCTCTGTGATTGGCTTGTACTGTAAGACCAGTACTGTACTGAGCTGCTCTTATTAATGAAGCCTAATGAACATGAGTTAAAAAGGAAGGTTATCGCCAGGTAACCATTTTTATTACGATCTGATGATGAATCATGCATTTTATTTGTAATTTGTGTCCCCCTCCCTCCCTCGATCTGGAGCTGTCTCTCTCTCTGTCGGTCTCTCTGTGTTGGTGCTCTGGTCCTCTCTGTATTAGACCCAGGGAGGACATTTAGATATGTTTAATTATGTAAAACTCCCAGCTCATCCTGGAGCCTGCTATCCAGGGTCAGCCTGCTATCCAGGGTCAGCCTGCTATCCAGGGTCAGCCTGCTATCCAGGGTCAGCCTGCTATCCAGGGTCAGCCTGCTATCCAGGGTCAGCCTGACAAAGTAGCCTCACTCCAGGGAGTAGCATCCACCATGAGATATCCCTATTAGTTCAAATGAAAACACACACACGGGAACACATGAAAGCACACACACACACACACACACACACACACACACACACACACACACACACACACACACACACACATGAATGCATAATGACACACAAAATCATCTGTTTGATGTGCTTATTTCACTGCAGGTAGTAAAATGCTGATGGATCTATATTCCTGCTCATTATGGGCTGTAGGTATCAGAGGCTTTGTTTGTTCTCCCGTGGGACTTGTAGCTACGCATCTCAACAGCAACAGGAACCAGGCTTGATATTAAAACCAACCCTCTCAGTCCTCTCATCTTAAATCACAGGTTGAGACTGATGGCCTTGGAAGTCATTGGTTTGCTTTGCAACTAGAGAAAACGGTTAATTAAAATAAAGATTATGGATATAAATATACAAGCAGTTGAGTCCGTTTGTCTTGAATAACGTTGTTATTATGGTTAGTTTTATTACACCAGTTAATAGAGTTCAGCACCCTGAAGAATAGTTTTATATTGAGTATTATGTCAGATATTCTTTTTTTAATTTAAAGTTTGAAATATGAACAGTGTGTGTGTGTGTGTGTGTGTGTGTGTGTGTACACGTCTTTGTGCGTGAGTATATATGTGTACAATTCGGGCTGCAGCACATCAAAAGAAAGCGGGATGATTTTCATAACTATTTCTTTTTTCTTTGTAGTTCTTTAATTGCGTCCCCACGGCCTTCTTTCCCTGGACAGAATCTTAACAAAACATTATTTTTGTTTTAGAAGAGAAATCTCAACTTTCTACCGCAGCAGCAGTATCAGGGTCATCATTTGGGAGTGTTATATGTGCTGGTGCTAATTTTGGAGGGTGTGATTGATTTGAAAAATAGTTTCAGAGTTTGGAGAATTAATTCTTGCTGTCATCATTAATTGTATATAATTATGGTAAAGATTATTTTCTGTGTTGAATTACTGCTGGGTTTTAACTCCTATATCCACTCCAATCACTGCTGTCTAGTTTAAAATAGTTGTGAAATGCTTCATTATATTTCAGCCAAACACTTACTTTTGTTTTTCATTTCTTTACACACGTTTAGCCTGTCAAAATGCTGCTGGGTTTTAGCCTGTCAAAATGCTGCCTGGTTTTAGCCTGTCAAAATGCTGCCTGGTTTTAGCCTGTCAAAATGCTGCCTGGTTTTAGCCTGTCAACATGCTGCTGGGTTTTAGCCTGTCAAAATGCTGCTGGGTTTTAGCCTGTCAACATGCTGCTGGGTTTTAGCCTGTCAACACGCTGCTGGGTTTTAGCCTGTCAACATGCTGCTGGATTTTAGCCTGTCAAAATGCTGTGGTTTTAGCCTGTCAAAATGCTGCCTGGTTTTAGCCTGTCAACATGCTGCCTGGTTTTAGCCTGTCAACATGCTGCTGGGTTTTAGCCTGTCAAAATGCTGCCGGGTTTTAGCCTGTCAACATGCTGCTGGGTTTTAGCCTGTCAAAATGCTGCCTGGTTTTAGCCTGTCAACATGCTGCCTGGTTGTAGCCTGTCAAAATGCTGCCTGGTTTTAGCCTGTCAAAATGCTGCCTGGTTTTAGCCTGTCAACATGCTGCTGGGTTTTAGCCTGTCAAAATGCTGCTGGGTTTTAGCCTGTCAACATGCTGCTGGGTTTTAGCCTGTCAACACGCTGCTGGGTTTTAGCCTGTCAACATGCTGCTGGATTTTAGCCTGTCAAAATGCTGCCTGGTTTTAGCCTGTCAAAATGCTGCCTGGTTTTAGCCTGTCAACATGCTGCTGGGTTTTAGCCTGTCAACATGCTGCTGGGTTTTAGCCTGTCAAAATGCTGCCGGGTTTTAGCCTGTCAACATGCTGCTGGGTTTTAGCCTGTCAAAATGCTGCCTGGTTTTAGCCTGTCAACATGCTGCCTGGTTGTAGCCTGTCAACATGCTGCCTGGTTGTAGACTGTCAACATGCTGCCTGGTTGTAGCCTGTCACCATGCTGCTGGGTTTTAGCCTGTCAACATGCTGCTGGGTTTTAGCCTGTCAAAATGCTGCCGGGTTTTAGCCTGTCAACATGCTGCTGGGTTTTAGCCTGTCAAAATACTGCCTGGTTTTAGCTAGGGAGTCATACAGTATATGTTTTAACTGCTGTTGTAGATAAATATTGGTCAAATGTTTAGTAACAATTAGCCGTGCTGTATCTTTTGCCAGTGTAAAAGTCGTCAAGACAGTCGGTGCCTGAGCAGTACAGTGCGTGGTTTGACAGTCTGCTATGAAACGATGCTAGTGGATGTTAATTCCCATGTGTCTAGAGGACGCAGGCAGCAAAGCTACCAGCCAAGCCTCGTTATCCATGACAGCTGTACTGGGTTCTCCTGGTGTCCTTATGATGATGAAACTAGTCTCTGTTTCTCTAAATAACACTACTGTAGACGCTGCTATAGACAGTCAGGATGAGACTAGCTACTGATAAATCTAGTCTCTGTTTCTCTAAATAACACTACTGTAGACGCTGCTAGACAGTCTGGACAGGGAGAAGTAGGAGAGCTGAAGGACATGGCATTTTACTGCACTGGACACTTCAAGATTTTCTTTCTTTATGTTTGAAAATTGAACTCTTTGTACTCGTTTGTAAAATTATTTACCAATTGTTTATTGGATATTCTGAAGTTAATCAATGTTGAGTGTTCTGCCAAAATGCTATTATAAAGCAGTTTGTTTTTTATTTTGTATATAATTAAGTGTTTGTATAATTATCCATTACATTTGTCTGTGTATATTTGTCATCACATGATCACACGGAGAAGACCAGTTCAATCAGAAAAACTTGACAATAGTGTTACATGACATTGATTGTGTGTGTGTGTGTGTGTGTGTGTAAACTACCCTAGCCCAGAGCCCAGTCTCTAGGATGATCCAGTTACTCTCCCATCTTCAGTAGCTAGTTTCATCCTTTACTGAGAGACAGAGATCACTACTGCACCTGCTAATTACCATCTCCAGTTGCTGCGTTTAAATAGAGATCTGTTCCCGGTCTGACCTGTGAACCCGTGCTCTTTATGCTAGCCACTTCAGTCCTTGTTATGGGGAGGCTGTGTCGGTTTAATGAGCCCTCGTGTCTGCCCTGTGTGGCTGTCGGCCGGCCTGCCGCTCCTCGGACCCACGCCTTTCATCCACAGCCATCCTCCCTTGATGTAAATTGAAAAGATCACAGCTATACGGGAAAGGCCTCTGCTTTATTACATTATTACTATCATAACTCAGGGTTTATTTAAGTCTTTCTTTCCTCTTCCCTCTTCTCTTCTCTCCTCTCTCTCTCTCTCTTCTCTCCTCTCTCTCTCTCTCTCTCTCTCTCTCTCTCTCCCCCAGGCTCTCTCTCTCTCTCTCCCCCAGGCTCTCTCTCTCTCTCTCCCCCAGGCTCTCTCTCCCAGTCTCTCTCTCCCAGCCTCTCTCTCCCAGCCTCTCTCTCCCAGCCTCTCTCTCCCAGCCTCTCTCTCCCAGCCTCTCTCTCCCAGACTCTCTCTCCCAGACTCTCTCTCTCTCTCTCTCTCTCCCAGCCTCTCTCTCTCTCTCTTCTCTCTCCCAGCCTCTCTCTCTCCCAGCCTCTCTCTCTTCTCCCTCTCTCTCTTTCTCTCTCTCTCTCTCCCAGCCTCTCTCTCTTCTCTCTCTCCCAGCCTCTCTTCTCCTTTCTTTCTCTCTATTTCTCTCTCTTTCTCTCTTTCTCTCTTTCTCTCTTCTCGCTCTCTTTCTTGCTCTCTTTCTTGCTCTCTTTCTTGCTCTCTTTCTTGCTCTCTTTCTTGCTCTTTCTTGCTCTCTTTCTCGCTCTCTTTCTCGCTCTCTCTCGCTCTCGCTCTCTCTCTCTCTTTCTCTCTCTTTCTTTCTCTCGCTCTCTCTCTTTCTCTCTTTCTCTTTCTCTCTCTCTCTCTTTCTCTCGCTCTCTCTTTCTCTCGCTCTCTCTCTCGCTCTCTCTCTCTTTCTCTCGCTCTCTCTCTCTTTCTCTCGCTCTCTCTCTCTCTCTTTCTCTCTTTCTTTCTCTTTCGCTCTTTCGCTCTGTCTCTCTCTTTTTCGCTTTCTCGCTTTCTCTTTTTCGCTTTCTCTTTTTCTCTTTCTCTCTCTCCCTCTTTCTCTCTTTCTCTCTCTCCCTCTTTCTCTCTTTCTCTCTCTCCCTCTTTCTTTCTTTCTCTTTCTTTCAATTCAATTCGCTTTATTGGCATGACGTAACAATGTACATATTGCCAAAGCTTATTTTGGATATTTACAATATAAAAATGAGAATCAAAATTGTCAACAGGACAACAGTAACGACAATAACCAAGGGTCAGAATAACCATACATTCAACAATAACAATAGCCATACAGTAGAGTACATGTGCAGGTTTATTGGTCTGTCAGACACTGTCCCTCAACTTATGGCAGGCAGGCAGCAATGTAGTGCGCTGCCAACACACAGCTCTCTGTGTCCTCCCCCAACAGGACGGGTAGCCTATCCTCATCATCTTTCTCTCTCTTTTTCTCTCTCTTTTTCTCTCTCTCTCTCCCTCTTTCTTCTCTCTCGTCCTTTCTCTTTCTCTCTCTCTCTCTTTCTCTCTCTGTCTTTCTCTCTCTCTCTTTCTCTATACATAATGCTATAGTTAATTGGACCCATTGGGGGAATCGGTCCCTTTCATCTGCTGGTAGTCAGTGTGACTTTACAGTAAAACATGTCACTGCCAAATAGGGTCATCACCTGTAGAGCAGGGTGTGTGTGGTTACAATATGATGGCTAATTAGTCTGACGGAGACCATTAGTGCTGCTGTATGCCTGATGAGATGTTACTGCACCAGCTAGCCTCTGTCTGTCTGTGTTGAGGTTGTTCTATGGCTTGTTTGGGCTTGTGTTTTTATTAGCTCATATTGTGATTGTTGCCTAAATGGGATTATTTAGGATTTTTTTCTGTCTTAAAGTAAACACTTTTTTTTTTTTTTTACAGTAAATTGTATAATTTATTGTTGTCACTTAACTATGTAATTTCCTTCCAAAACAAATCAAGACACATTTTCAAAATTGTAACTTGTGGCTAAAACAACATCATTCTAATTCTATTGTGAAACAGAACATCTTTCTGTGTCCCACCCTCTCATTAAAAAGTATTTGTAACCGTTCTCCTCTAAACGGTGATCTTCAGAACTCAGCGAACAGCAGAATCTACTTCTCCCTGCCTGGCAGTCTTCAGGGTATCAGCCCTCTCCTGCTAGACTGACTGACAGTCTGTTGTCTTTGATTCTTACACTGAAAAAAAAAGACCTTTTAATGATTAGCAGTGAGAGAAAAAAACGCACACAAACATGAAATATTAATTTCAGTAACAACTTTACATAAACATAAAGGCATTTAACAACAATGAGGGAGTGTGGAGATGACAGTTGTTCATTTAGCAGTGGTAAACTGCTGTTTATGCCTGGGAGGGAAGCAGGGAATGTTCCTGGTGGATAGTAGCAGGCAGGAAAGGACGGGGAAAGGGACAGGGTGGAGAGAGGCAGACTAAATCCCAGGGGAGGGAGAGCTGGGAGCTGAGTGGTTTGTTTCGTCTTTGTCCCAGTTCCAGAGTGCTACTCTCTCCGTTCCTGTCCTCTCAGTGAGATGGTGACTCTTAACACGCTGCTTCTCCTCCCTATACTTTCTGAAACTCAAACAATATTCTCCTAATATTACATAGAGTAGTGATTGTTTTGGTCTGGTCTCCTGAGGGTGTTAATTACTGAGAATGAATGACATCTTGCTGTACGTTACGTGGTGGTAAATGTGATGTATGTGTTCACATGGGAATCAATAGGTACAGTTCTTAGACTGTTAAACATTTCACAATATGCTTATCAACAACGTGGTCCTTAACACCAAGGGACATTTAATATTTTATGATTATGTACAAGACAGACCGGGAGATAAAGTACTATACAGTCCTCTTTTGCACAGACGGACAGACAGACAGACTTCAGAACAGGTGAAGAGGCTTTTGACAGTCCTTAGACCGTCCTGGTGGAGCAAGGGATGCTTTCTACTGTACTGTCCCCTACTGTACTGTCCCCTACTGTACTGTACTGCTTTCTACTGTACTGTTCCCTACTGTACTGTCCCCTACTGTACTGTACTGCTTTCTACTGTACTGTACTGTCCCCTACTGTACTGCTTTCTACTGTACTGTACTCTCCCCTACTGTACTGTGCGGTTCCCTACTGTACTCTCCCCTACTGTACTGTCCCCTACTGTACTGTACTGTACTGCTTTCTACTGTACTGTCCCCTACTGTACTGTACTGCTTTCTGTACTGTACTCTCCCCTACTGTACTGTCCCCTACTGTACTGTACTGCTTTCTACTGTACTGTTCCCTACTGTACTGTCCCCTACTGTACTGTACTGTTCCCTACTGTACTGTTCCCTACTGTACTGTTCCTGCCCCTACTGTACTGTTCCCTACTGTACTGTACTGTTCCCTACTGTACTGTACTGTTCCCTACTGTACTGTACTCTCCCCTACTGTACTGTACTGTTCCCTACTGTACTGTTCTGTGCCCTACTGTACTGTACTGCTTTCTACTGTACTGTACTCTCCTGTACTGTGCTGTTCCCTACTGTACTGTTCTGTGCCCTACTGTACTGTCCCCTACTGTACTGTACTGCTTTCTACTGTACTGTTCCCTACTGTACTGTTCCTGCCCCTACTGTTCTGTGCCCTACTGTACTGTCCCCTACTGTACTGTTCTGTGCCCTACTGTACTGTCCCCTACTGTACTGTTCTGTCCCCTACTGTACTGTTCTGTCCCCTACTGTACTGTTCCCTACTGTACTGTCCCCTACTGTACTGTACTGTTCCCTACTGTACTGTTCTGTGCCCTACTGTACTGTCCCCTACTGTACTGTACTGCTTTCTACTGTACTGTACTCTCCTGTACTGTGCTGTTCCCTACTGTACTGTTCTGTGCCCTACTGTACTGTCCCCTACTGTACTGTACTGCTTTCTACTGTACTGTTCCTGCCCCTACTGTTCTGTGCCCTACTGTACTGTCCCCTACTGTACTGTTCTGTGCCCTACTGTACTGTCCCCTACTGTACTGTTCTGTCCCCTACTGTACTGTTCTGTTCCCTACTGTACTGTTCCCTACTGTACTGTTCCCTACTGTACTGTACTGTACTGGTCCCTACTGTACTGTACCCTACTGTACTGTACTCCTCCCTACTGTACTGTACCCTACTGTACTGTTCCCTACTGTGCTGTTCCCTACTGTACTGTCCCCTACTGTACTGTTCCCTACTGTGCTGTACTGTCCCCTACTGTACTGTTCCCTACTGTGCTGTACTGTTCCCTACTGTACTGTTCCCTACTGTTCTTCCCCTACTGTACTGTTCCCTACTGTTCTGTCCCCTACTGTACTGTTCCCTACTGTTCTGTACTGTACTGTTCCCTACTGTTCTGTCCTCCACTGTTCCCTACTGTACTGTTCCCTACTGTTCCCTACTGTACTGTTCTGTACTGTTCTGTCCTCCACTGTACTGTACTGTTCTGTCCTCCACTGTACTGTCCTCCACTGTTCCCTACTGTACTGTTCCCTACTGTTCTGTACAGAGAGAACTCAGCGCTCAGAAATAAATGAATTACAGCTCCTTCATGTCAGGAGACCATTGCAGGAGGATAGTACAGAGAGTGATGGAAACAGAGAAAGGGGAGAGAGAAGAGATTCAAAGAAATGAAGTAGAGAACGAGACAACTGTGGAATTTCTTTCTCACTCCCTCCCAAACTCCCCTCCTTCTCCCCCATCCCTCTCTCCTCTTTCCTCTCTCCTCCCATCCCTCTCCTTTTTCCTCTCTCCTCTTTCCCGCTCTCCTCCCCATCCCTCTCTCCTCCCCATCCCTCTCATCCCTCTTTCCTCTCTCCTCCCCATCCCTCTCTCCTCTTTCCTCCCCATCCCTCTCTCCTCTTTCCTCTCTCCTCTCCTCCCATCCCTCTTTCCTCTCCATCCCTCTCTCCTCTCTCCTCTTTCCTCTCCCATCCCTCTCTCTCCTCTCCTCCCCATCTCTCTTCTCTCCTCCCCCCATACCCCTCTCCTTCCATCCTCTTCTCAATTGACAGAGCAGCAGGTGCTCTCTGCAGCACAACAGATAAGCTTCTAGGAAGGAGAGAAGGAGAGAAGCTACACTTTATTTTCTGGGGATGACCCTTAAATGTGACTCTTCACACACAGAATGTATATTCCATTCCAGCTTCCAACTTCAGAGGTGTTCAATTAACTTTCCCTCCTCTCTCTCTCTCTCCCTCTCTCTCTCTCCTCCCTCTTTCTCTCATTCCCTTTCACCTCTCTCTCCTCCCTCTTTCTCTTTCTCTCTCTCTCTCTCTCTCTCTCTCTCTCTCTCTCTCTCTCTCTCTCTCTCTCTCTCTCTCTCTCTCTACCCCCTCTTTCTTTCTCTCTTTCCCTCTGTCTCCCTCTCTCTCAGCTCCACTCTCTGAAGAGTAAGCTGAAGAAGCAGTCGACAGCAACAGGAAGTGGAGTAGCGAGATCCTTCCTCCGCGCTCAGGCTGCTCTGTTTGGATCCTACAGAGACGCCCTCCGATACAAACCTGTAATAACCTAACCCTTACCCTTCAATACAAACCTGTAATAACCTAACCCTTACCCTTAGATACAAACCTGTAATAACCTAACCCTTACCCTTAGATACAAACCTGTAATAACCTAACCCTTACCCTTAGATACAAACCTGTAATAACCTAACCCTAACCCTTAGATACAAACCTGTAATAACCTAACCCTAACCCTTCAATACAAACCTGTAATAACCTGTAATAACCTAACCCTAACCCTTAGATACAAACCTGTGAGAACCTAACCCTTACCCTTCAATACAAACCTGTAATAACCTGTAATAACCTAACCCTTACCCTTAGATACAAACCTGTAATAACCTAACCCTTGCCCTTCAATACAAACCTGTAATAACCTAACCCTAACCTTTACCCTTCAATACAAACCTGTAATAACCTAACCCTAACCCTTCAATACAAACCTGTAATAACCTAACCCTTACCCTTCAATACAACCTGTAATAACCTAACCCTACAAACCTGTAATAACCTAACCCTAACCCTTACCCTTAGATACAAACCTGTAATAACCTATCCCTAACCCTTACCCTTAGATACAAACCTGTAATAACCTATCCCTAACCCTTACCCTTAGATACAAACCTGTAATAACCTTACCCTAACCCAGTGCTTCTCAATTATTTTCTGTTACGCCCCCCCCTAGGAAGAAGTAAACATTTCGCGCCCCCCAACTCTCCGCCGCGACTGTAAATAGTATCATTTGTCTATAAAATTGTTATAAGTACACCTCTGCATAACATTGTATCCTTATTAACATTAAATAAAACAAAAAAAGAAAAAAGAAAGAAATATAGATCAACTTACAACAAAGAATAACTTTATTAACATTGTTTTTTAGTCTGTAACAAAGACTTAAAGTGCATGAATTTGCCTGAAATTTAAAACATTTTTGACCATTTGATATTGAAAAATAAAATTAAATATAATCAATAAATAATAATAAATTCAAATTGATCAGCAACATTAACTCAGGAGCACAATATATGAAACACTTTGACCTATAAAACAAAAATGAATAAAACAATTTGTGCTGATTTTTTTGTAATCAAAATGAGGAAGTCAGGATTAGTGGCTACAATGAGCACGTTTTGCAGAGCACAGCTTTTCGAAGCGGGGTTTGAAGCATGATACTGCAACTCTCAGCTCCTGCTCAATGTTTAGCTGGGACCTGTACTTGGTCTTCAGTGCAGCAACAGCAGAGAAGCCAGTCTCACAAAGATAAGATGTTGCAAAAGGAAGAAGAATGCCCATGGCCCTCTGCCCTAAGAGTGGATACTGCCTCTCTACACTCAGCCAGAATTCACTCAGTGTCTGTGATGTGAACCTCAGTCTCAATGTGGAGTCAGACGTCATATCAATGAACTGGTCCTCCTCTGCAGAGCTGAAACCAGTTGGAGCTGGATCCTCACACGGGGAGTTTGTCATGTCAAAACGTACAGAAGCGATAAACAAACAGTCTTTGTTGCTGTCAGTTGCTTCATCGAACTGTAAGGCAAAACGTTTGTCTTTGAGTTTATCTACCAGCTGTTCTTTAAGATCGTTAGCAATGTCATTTATACGTCTGGCGACAGTGTCATTGGACAGAGGGATCGTTTTTATTTTTGCAGCACTTGCGTCATCCAGCATGACAGAGACCATGTCTAATGCTGCAGGCAGTATCAGCTCCTCTGCTATGGAGTGGGGTTTTTTGCACTGAGCAATTTGGTATGCCACCTTATATGATGCTAACAGTGCTCGCTGGTTTACTGAAGTAACATTCACAAAGCGGGATGATTGTTGGCAATATTCGGCACGTTTTCGCTGAAAAAACTCAAGCGGCTTATCAGCGTGATTGGGGTGTAATGTCTTTAAGTGACGCCTTCATTTATTTGGCTTCATGCTGGCCGCTGCCAATATTTAAGACATTTAGACACAGTAAACATACCGGTCTTTCCTCGTCTCCCACCGTAGTCACAGTGAAGCCAAGCGCTACATACGCTTCGTCATATTTCCTCGTCTTAGCTTTCGGGAAACTTACGTTTGTCTCATTATCCGTCTTTCTCTGCCTTTCTTTTCATCCCTGTTAAATATTTTTCCATGGTGTCTCTTAAGGGTTTGTTATCTGCACTTCATATCTCCTGCTCTGTGCTGTGTACTCTTGTTCGGTGCAAAAAACCCTACTCCCTGTGGCAAAAAAAAGCATGTTCCCCGGGGTCACACGCGCCCCCCCCAGCATCGCTCTGAGCCCCCCCAGGGGGGCGCGCCCCAATATTTGAGAAGGACTGCCCTAACCCTTACCCTTCAATACAAACCTGTGAGAACCTATCCCTAACCCTTCAATACAAACCTGTAATAACCTAACCCTAACCCTTACCCTTCAATACAAACCTGTAATAACCTATCCCTAACCCTTACCCTTAGATACAAACCTGTAATAACCTAACCCTTACCCTTCAATACAAACCTGTAATAACCTATCCCTAACCCTTACCCTTCGATACAAACCTGTAATAACCTAACCCTAACCCTTACCCTTCAATACAAACCTGTAATAACCTAACCCTAACCCTTAGATACAAACCTGTAATAACCTATCCCTATCCCTTACCCTTAGATACAAACCTGTAATAACCTATCCCTAACCCTTACCCTTCAATACAAACCTGTGAGAACCTATCCCTAACCCTTCAATACAAACCTGTTATAACCTAACCCTTGCCCTTCAATACAAACCTGTAATAACCTAACCCTAACCTTTATCCTTCAATACAAACCTGTAATAACCTAACCCTAACCCTTGCCCTTCAATACAAACCTGTAATAACCTAACCCTAACCTTTACCCTTCAATACAAACCTGTAATAACCTAACCCTAACCTTTACCCTTCAATACAAACCTGTAATAACCTAACCCTAACCCTTACCCTTCAATACAAACCTGTGAGAACCTAACCCTTACCCTTAGATACAAACCTGTAATAACCTAACCCTAACCCTTACCCTTCGATACAAACCTGTGAGAACCTAACCCTAACCTTTACCCTTCAATACAAACCTGTAATAACCTATCCCTAACCCTTACCCTTAGATACAAACCTGTAATAACCTTACCGTAACCGTTACCCTTCAATACAAACCTGTGAGAACCTAACCCTAACCCTTCAATACAAACCTGTAATAACCTATCCCTAACCCTTACCCTTCGATACAAACCTGTGAGAACCTAACCCTAACCCTTACCCTTAGATACAAACCTGTGAGAACCTAACCCTAACCCTTCAATACAAACCTGTAATAACCTAACCCTAACCCTTCAATACAAACCTGTGAGAACCTAACCCTTACACTTCAATACAAACCTGGGAGAACCTAACCCTAACCCTTACCCTTCAATACAAACCTGTGAGAACCTAACCCTAACCTTTCAATACAAACCTGTAATAACCTAACCCTAACCCTTCGATACAAACCTGTGAGAACCTAACCCTAACCCTTCAATACAAACCTGTAATAACCTAACCCTAACCCTTCGATACAAACCTGTGAGAACCTAACCCTTACCCTTCAATACAAACTTGTGAGAACCTAACCCTAACCCTTCAATACAAACCTGTAATAACCTAACCCTAACCCTTGGATACAAACCTGTGAGAACCTAACCCTAACCCTTCAATACAAACCTGTAATAACCTAACCCTAACCCTTCGATACAAACCTGTGAGAACCTAACCCTAACCCTTCAATACAAACCTGTAATAACCTAACCCTAACCCTAACCCTTCGATACAAACCTGTGAGAACCTAACCCTTACCCTTCAATACAAACCTGTAATAACCTAACCCTAACCCTTACCCTCAGATACAAACCTGTAATAACCTATCCCTAACCCTTACCCTTAGATACAAACCTGTAATAACCTAACCCTAACCCTTACCCTCAGATACAAACCTGTAATAACCTAACCCTTACCCTTCAATACAAACCTGTAATAACCTAACCCTAACCCTTACCCTCAGATACAAACCTGTAAGAACCTAACCCTTACCCTTCAATACAAACCTGTAATAACCTAACCCTAACCCTTCAATACAAACCTGTAATCACCTAACCCTAACCCGTAACCCTTCAATACAAACCTGTAATAACCTATCCCTAACCCTTACCCTTAGATACAAACCTGTAATAACCTAACCCTAACCCTTACCCTCAGATACAAACCTGTAATAACCTAACCCTAACCCTTCAATACAAACCTGTAATAACCTAACCCTTACCCTTCAATACAAACCTGTAATCACCTAACCCTAACCCTTACCCTTCAATACAAACCTGTGAGAACCTAACCCTAACCCTTCAATACAAACCTGTGAGAACCTAACCCTAACCCTGTAATACAAACCTTAATCAACCTATCCTACCCTTACCCTTAATACAAACCTGTAATAACCTATCCTAACCCTTCCCTTCAATACAAACCTGTAATAACCTATCCCTAACCCTTCAATACAAACCTGTTATAACCTAACCCTTGCCCTTCAATACAAACCTGTAATAACCTAACCCTAACCTTTACCCTTCAATACAAACCTGTAATAACCTAACCCTAACCCTTGCCCTTCAATACAAACCTGTAATAACCTAACCCTAACCTTTACCCTTCAATACAAACCTGTAATAACCTAACCCTAACCTTTACCCTTCAATACAAACCTGTAATAACCTAACCCTAACCCTTACCCTTCAATACAAACCTGTGAGAACCTAACCCTTACCCTTAGATACAAACCTGTAATAACCTAACCCTTACCCTTCAATACAAACCTGTAATAACCTAACCCTAATCCTTAGATACCAACCTGTAATAACCTAACCCTAACCCTTCAATACAAACCTGTAATAACCTAACCCTAACCCTTCAATACAGACCTGTAATAACCTAACCCTAACCCTTACCCTTCAATACAAACCTGTAATAACCTAACCCTAACCCTTACCCTTAGATACCAACCTGTAATAACCTAACCCTTACCCTTCAATACAAACCTGTAATAACCTAACCCTAACCCTTCAATACAAACCTGTAATAACCTAACCCTAACCCTTCAATACAAACCTGTAATAACCTAACCCTTACCCTTCAATACAGACCTGTAATAACCTAACCCTAACCTTTACCCTTCAATACAAACCTGTAATAACCTAACCCTAACCCTTACCCTTCAATACAAACCTGTAATAACCTAACCCTAACCCTTAGATACCAACCTGTAATAACCTAACCCTAACCCTTCAATACAAACCTGTAATAACCTATCCCTAACCCTGTAATAACCTAACCCTAACCCTTACCCCTTAGATACAAACCTGTAATAACCTAACCCTTACCCTTCAATACAAACCTGTAATAACCTAACCCTTACCCTTCAATACAAACCTGTAATCACCTAACCCTTACCCTTCAATACAAACCTGTAATAACCTAACCCTAACCTTTACCCTTCAATACAGACCTGTAATAACCTAACCCTAACCCTTAGATACAAACCTGTAATAACCTATCCCTAACCCTTCAATACAAACCTGTAATAACCTAACCCTTACCCTTCAATACAAACCTGTAATAACCTAACCCTAACCCTTCAATACAAACCTGTAATAACCTAACCCTTACCCTTCAATACAAACCTGTAATAACCAAACCCTAACCCTTCAATACAAACCTGTAATAACCTAACCCTAACCTTTACCCTTCAATACAGACCTGTAATAACCTAACCCTAACCCTTAGATACAAACCTGTAATAACCTATCCCTAACCCTTACCCTTCAATACAAACCTGTAATAACCTAACCCTAACCCTTAGATACAAACCTGTAATAACCTATCCCTAACCCTTAGATACAAACCTGTAATAACCTAACCCTAACCCTTCAATACAAACCTGTAATAACCTAACCCTTACCCTTCAATACAAACCTGTAATAACCTTACCCTAACCCTTACCCTTCAATACAAACCTGTAATAACCTAACCCTAACCCTTACCCTTCAATACAAACCTGTAATAACCTAACCCTAACCCTTAGATACAAACCTGTAATAACCTATCCCTATCCCTTACCCTTAGATACAAACCTGTAATAACCTATCCCTAACCCTTACCCTTCAATACAAACCTGTGAGAACCTATCCCTAACCCTTCAATACAAACCTGTTATAACCTAACCCTTGCCCTTCAATACAAACCTGTAATAACCTAACCCTAACCTTTATCCTTCAATACAAACCTGTAATAACCTAACCCTAACCCTTGCCCTTCAATACAAACCTGTAATAACCTAACCCTAACCTTTACCCTTCAATACAAACCTGTAATAACCTAACCCTAACCTTTACCCTTCAATACAAACCTGTAATAACCTAACCCTAACCCTTACCCTTCAATACAAACCTGTGAGAACCTAACCCTTACCCTTAGATACAAACCTGTAATAACCTAACCCTAACCCTTACCCTTCGATACAAACCTGTGAGAACCTAACCCTAACCTTTACCCTTCAATACAAACCTGTAATAACCTATCCCTAACCCTTACCCTTAGATACAAACCTGTAATAACCTTACCGTAACCGTTACCCTTCAATACAAACCTGTGAGAACCTAACCCTAACCCTTCAATACAAACCTGTAATAACCTATCCCTAACCCTTACCCTTCGATACAAACCTGTGAGAACCTAACCCTAACCCTTACCCTTAGATACAAACCTGTGAGAACCTAACCCTAACCCTTCAATACAAACCTGTGAGAACCTAACCCTTACACTTCAATACAAACCTGGGAGAACCTAACCCTAACCCTTACCCTTCAATACAAACCTGTGAGAACCTAACCCTAACCTTTCAATACAAACCTGTAATAACCTAACCCTAACCCTTCGATACAAACCTGTGAGAACCTAACCCTAACCCTTCAATACAAACCTGTAATAACCTAACCCTAACCCTAACCCTTCGATACAAACCTGTGAGAACCTAACCCTTACCCTTCAATACAAACCTGTAATAACCTAACCCTAACCCTTACCCTCAATTACAAACCTGTAATAACCTAACCCTTACCCTTCAATACAAACCTGTAATAACCTAACCCTAACCCTTCAATACAAACCTGTAATCACCTAACCCTAACCCTAACCCTTCAATACAAACCTGTAATAACCTAACCCTAACCCTTACCCTCAGATACAAACCTGTAATAACCTATCCCTAACCCTTACCCTCAGATACAAACCTGTAATAACCTAACCCTAACCCTTACCCTCAGATACAAACCTGTAATCACCTAACCCTAACCCTAACCCTTCAATACAAACCTGTAATAACCTAACCCTTACCCCTTAGATACAAACCTGTAATAACCTAACCCTTACCCTTCAATACAAACCTGTAATAACCTAACCCTAATCCTTAGATACCAACCTGTAATAACCTAATCCTAACCCTTCAATACAAACCTGTAATAACCTAACCCTAACCCTTCAATACAAACCTGTAATAACCTAACCCTTACCCTTCAATACAAACCTGTAATAACCTAACCCTAACCCTT
>NC_138300.1:52040000-52130000 GCF_965601325.2 Salmo salar
CACACACACACACACACACACACACACACACACACACACACACACACACACACACACACACACACACACACACACACACAACCACCCACTCTTCTATAGTGAATGGTTTCAGGACACTGCTTGGTAGATGCAGATAGGCAGAGAAAACAGCTTCATATACAGACCTCCATTAACACAGGAGGGGCTGGAGCGCTGACCGTTTACTGGATCAGCCACAATACCAATCACACATCAGTCAGATCATTCTCAAAGTAGGACAGCATTTCCAAAAGTTGATAAAAGCCAATTTGTTTGATATTAAGGAGAACTTGAGGTTTTCACTCCTGTGACTGGGATGTTGTGTGCGTGGATGTCAGCGCTACCGTGTAAGTTCATACCAGCAGTTAACCCTTGTGTTCTAGAACGTCCTCCAGAAATCTGGAACCCCCCTCCACAGTAATCTAGAACACTGCAGTGAGGATTCCAATCTCTGGCTCACAGATGGCATGCTCCACTTGCCTGCTGTTACTGTGTACGTGCAGCAGTACAGGTGGACACCAGATGATGTCGAACATCGCTCACCTTACAGCTATAGAACTTCTGATTCTTTATCATAATCATATCGTCTTTTTTAGTTATCTATAAAATCCCTTCAAAACAATAACATTTAGGAAGGTGGTTGCTGTACGTTTCAGCTGTTTGATTCATCAGTCAACACTTTGGTTTCATCTGTGTCCTCATCTGATATACATTTCATTTGTTTTCATTTTTATAAATTAATGGTTGAATCCTTAATTGAAACAATAACAAAGCCGGGCACCCCGCCTCTCTTTTGGTAAAAAGCTGAGGAATGAAAAATGTAATATATACAGTACCAGTAAAAAGTTGACACACCTACTCATTCAAGGGTTTTTCTTCATTATTTACTATTTTCTACATTTTCTCCAATGTAGAATACCTCATGAGGCTGGTTGAGAGAATGCCAAGAGTGTGCAAAGCTGTCGTCAGGTCAAAGGGTGGCTACTTTGAAGAATCTTAAATATAAAATATATTTTGATTTGTTTAACACATTTTTGGTTACTACAAGATTCCATATGTGTCATTTCATAGTTTTGATGTCTTTGCTGTTATTCTACAATGTAGAAAATAGTAAAAAAATAAAGAGAAACCCTTGATTGAGTAGGTGTGTCCAAACTTTTGACTGGTACTGTCATTTGAAAATATCAATAATTTCAACCCAGTTTAACCTGATTGAGATTCACGGCTATAAATACTATCTTCTGTCCAGTTAATCATTTTACACACGTCTCTTTTGAAGTATTGTTCTGCAAAAACAAACAAACAAACAAACAAACAAACAAAGCCCTATAAACCAGAGACAGCCGTGTAGAGAGAGATACACTGGACCTGGTGTCCATGCTGTGGGCCCGGTGTCCATGCTGTGGGCCCGGTGTCCATGCTGTGGGCCCGGTGTCCATGGTCCTTGCTATTGTTGAACCATGTCTAATTACTGGACACAATGACTGGGGGTAATTAAATGCAGAAAACACATTTCAGTTGAATGCATTCAGTTGTACAACTGACTAGGTATCCCCCTTTCCCTAATCCGATAGTGGAGGGGGTAGAAGAGTGGGGGGGGTTAAGTGGGGCTTTGGCTAGGTGCTGATTTGGGTTGAGATAAGTGTGTCTTTGGCTAGGTGATGTGTGCTAATTGGGGCAGGCTAAGGGAGCAGCAAGCTACCATGCGGTGGTTAAATCCTGCAGTGTCATTTCTCATTAGCAGGATTATAATGAGTCGGTCAGGGCTACAGGAGAGCCTTGCACTAGGTAGTTAGTTAGCCTAGCGCTCCACTGAGAAATATGCCCAATCCCTGACAAGATACAGGCAGACTGCTAATTGTACCCACAGCGGGCTGAGTCGACATAGCTCTAAAATCAACATTTTTATCTATTTAACCCGTATTCCACCAGAGGCCATATGCATCAAGTGTCTCAGAGTATCTGATTCAGGATCTGATTCAGGATCACTTTTGCCTTTGTAGATCACAATAATCTTTCAGATCATAGAACACTTTCTGGTTTACAGAAACGTCCCAGGTCTGGTCAGGTCTCCCAGCCCCCCCTGGGTTGAGCTGGTGTGTTCAATCAGCTAGGTTATGACCCAGGATCAGTTCTTATCTTGTCCCTGTGAAGTTTTTAGGACTTTATTGAATAAATTAATACAATGTATTTAGATTATTTTAGTTTTTTGGGGGGTTGTTAAATCCCTGTACTTGTTTTATCTGAGAAATGCTGGTCTTTTTGCTCAACGTTTATAGCTCAGACGTCTGTCTCTGTGCGTGTGGGGGGGACGTGTAATGTCTGGCCTTATAATTAACATATTTATGGGAAGTGTTTTATAAACTCCATGTGACAGGAAATGAAGGTTCCTGGTGCATCAGACACCAGATCTGCATCCCAAATGGCACCCTATTCCCTAAATAGTGCACTACTTTAGACCAGGACCCTGGTTAGTAGTTCAGTACATAGGGATTAGGGTGCCATTTGGGAAGCTGAAAAGGCCTCACCATGCAGTCTCCCAGCCAAACCAACCCTTAGCAGGCAGCGAGCTGCCCTAATCCCCACAACCTGCTCCACGTTACCCCTCCTCATTTCATCATGAGACATGTCTGGAACAGGTAGGATTTAACACTCTTGTCCAGTTGGGTGTATTCTTTCCCTTGTCGTTAAGCCTCGCGCCATACCTCCTTTACTCCCTCCTCCCCTCCCTCCCTCTCTCTCTCCCTCGACCCCTCCCTCTCTCTCTCCCTCCACCCCTCCCTCTCTTTCCTTCCCCCTCCCTCTCTCTCTGACCCTCCCCCTCTCTCTCCCTTTCCCTCCCCCCTCTCTTCCTCACCCCTCTTTCTTTACCTCCCCCCTCCCTCTCTCCCTCCACCTTCTTTCCCTTGCCCTCCCTCTTTCCCTCCATCCCCCTCCCTCCCTCCTCTCTCCCTCCCCCCTCTCCCTCCTCTCCTCCCTCTCTCCCTCACCCCTCTCTGCGTCCCCCCTCCCTCTCTCCTTCCCCTCTCCCTCCCCCCTCTCTGCCTCCACCTTCTTTCCTTCACCCCTCTCTCTTTCCCTCCCCCTTTCCTCTCTTTCTTTTCCCTCTCTTTCCCTTCCCTATCTCTCTCCCTCCCCCCTCCCTCTCTTTCCCTCCCTCCCTCTCTACCTCCGGTCTGTAATGCTGTGTTGTAATTTATGTTGCAGTTTATTGACGGCCGTCTGGCCAAGCTGAACGCGGGAAGAGGCTTCACTGACCTGTTCGAGGAGGAGATCACTGAGGGAGGGTTCTGTGGAAGTGAGTGGCACTACACTACACTACGCTACACTACACCACTACACCACCCTACTACACTACACCACTACACTACTACACTACTACACTACACTACTACACCACTACACTACACCACTACACTACTACACCACTACACCACTACACTACACTACACCCCACTGCTACACTACACTACACTGCTACACCACCCTACACCACTACACTACACCACTACACTACTACACCACTACACTACTACACCACTACACTACACCACACTACACCACTACACTACACTACTACACCACTACACTACACCACTACACTACACCCCACTGCTACACTACACTACACTGCTACACCACTACACTACACTACACTATACCCCACTACACTACACCACTACACCACACCCCACTACACTACACTACACTACACTACACCACTACACAATACCACACCACACTACTACACCACACTACACTACACTACACCACGACACTACAGTACACCATTACCACTCTACACCACTACACCACACTACACTACTACACCACTACACTACACCCCACAACACTACACAACTACACTTCACTACTAAACCACTACACTACACTACTACACCACTTCACTACACTACACCCCACTACACTGCTACACTACACCACTACACTACACTACTACACCACTACACTACACTACACTACACTACACTACACTACACACCACTACACTGCACCACTACACTACACCACTACACTACACTACTACACTACACTACACCACTACACTACACTACACACAACTACACTACACTATACCCCACTACACTGCACCACTACACTACACTACACCACTACACTACACTACACCACTACACTACACCACACCCCACTACACCCCACTACACTACACTACACCACTACCACACTACACCACACTACACTACACCACTACACTGCACCACTACACTACAACACTACACTACACTGCACCACTACACCACTACACTACACTACTATACCACTACACTACACTACACTACACTACACTACACTACACTACACTACAACACCACTACACCACACTACACTACACCACTACACTACACAAATACACTACACCACTACACTACACCCCACTTCACTACTCTGCTACACTACACTAAACCACACACCACTACACTACACTACACCACACCCCACTACACTACACTACACCACTACATTGCACTACTACACCCCTACACCACACCACTACACTACTACACTACACCACTACACTACTCCACCACTACACTACCCTCTTCACTACACCACTACACTACTACACCACACTACACAACATCACCACACTACACTACACCACTGCACTACACTACACCACACTGCACCACTACACTACACCACCCTACACCACTACATTACACTACACTACACCACTACATTACACTACACTACACTACACCCCACTACACTACACAATACCACACTACACCACTACACCACACCATACTACACTACTACACTACACCACACCACACTACTACACTACACCACACCACACTACACCACTACACCACACTACACCACACCACACTACACCACTATACTACAGTACACCACTACCACACTACACCCCACTACACTACACTGCTACACTACACCACTACACTACACCACTACACTACACCACTACACTACACCACTACACTGCCCACCACTGCACCACTGCACCACTACACTACTACACCACTACACTACACTACTATACCACTACACCACTACACTACTACACCACTACACTACACCACTACACCACACCACTACACTACACAAATACACTACACCACTACATCACTACACTACACCCCACTTCACTACTCTGCTACACTACACTCCACACACCACACACCACTACACTCACCACTACACTACACCCCACTACACTACACTAAACCACTACATTGCACTACCACACCACTACACTACTACACTACAGCACTACACTACTCCACCACTACACTACCCCCTTCACTACACTACTACACTACACTACACAACACCACCACACTACACTACACCACTGCACTACACTACACCACTACACTACACCACACTGCACCACTACACTACACCACCCTATACCACTACATTACACTACACTACACCACTACACTACACTACACTACACCACTACACTACACAATACCACACCACACTACACCACTACACCACACTACACCACACCACACTACACTACTACAGTACACCACTACCACACTACACCACACCACACCACACTACACCACTACACCACTACACTACACCCCACTACACAACTACACTTAACTACTACACCACTACAACAATACACTACACTACACCACACTACACCACTACACTACACTACTACACTACACCACACTACACCACTACACTACACCACACTACTACACCACTACACTACTACACTACACCACTACACTACACCACCACACTACACTACACCACTACACTACTACACCACTACACTACACCACTACACCACTACACTACACCCCACTACACTACACTACACTGCACCACACCACTACACTACACCACTACACTACAACACTACACTACACTACTACACTACTACACCACTGCACTACACTACACCACTACACTACTACACCACTGCACTACACTACACCACTACACTACAACACCACTACACTACACTACTACACCACTATACTACACCACTGCACTACACCACTACACTACACTTCTACACTACACCACTACACTACTACACATTACACTACTACACCACTACACTACTACACCACTACACTACTACACTACTACACCACCACTACACCACTACACCACTACACTACACTACACTACACCCCAACACTACACTACACCACAACACTACACTACACTACACCCCAACACTACACTACACTACACCCCACTACACTACACTACACTACACCACTACATCACACTACACTACACCACTATATCACTACACTACACCACTACATCACTACACCACACTGCACTGCACTACACTACACCCCACTACACTACACTACTACACTACACCGCCACACTACACCGCTACGCTACACCACTACACCACTACCACTGGACAATAAACTAGACAAGGTACGATCACAAATATCCTACCAACGGGACATCAAAAGCTGTAATATTCTATGTTTCACGGAATCGTGGCTGAACGACGACATGGATATTCAGCTAGCGGGATATACGCTGCACCGGCAGGATAGAACAGCACACTCCGGTAAGACGAGGGGGGGGCGGTCTGTGCATATTTGTAAAAATCAGCTGGTGCACGAAATTTAAGGAAGTCTCTAGATTTTGCTCGCCTGAAGTAGAGTACATTGTGATAAATTGCAGGCCACACAACTTACCTAGAGAGATCTCAGCTATACTTTTCGTGGCTGTTTATTTACCACCACAAACAGATACGGGCACTAAGACCGCACTCAGTCAGCTGTATAAGGAAATAAGCAAACAGGAAACCGCTCACCCAGAGGCGGCGCTCCTAGTGGCCGGAGACTTTAATGCAGGGAAACTTAAATCAGTTCTACCAAATCTCTATCAACATGTTAAATGTGCAACCAGAGGGAAAAAAATTCTAGATCACCTGTACTCCACACACAGAGACGCGTACAAAGCTCTCCCTCGCCCTCCATTTGGTAAATCCGACCACAACTCTATCCTCCTGATTCCTGCTTACAAGCAAAAATTAAAGCAGGAAGCACCAGTGCCTCAGTCCATAAAAAAGTGGTCAGATGAAGCAGATGCTAAACTGCAGGACTGTTTTGCTATCACATTACATTTACATTTACATTTAAGTCATTTAGCAGACGCTCTTATCCAGAGCGACTTAGAAATTGGTGGATTCACCTTATGATATCACAGACTGGAACATGTTCCCGGGATTCTTCCGATGCCATGGATTACAGGCAACATTCGCACTGAGCTAAAGGGTAGAGCTGCCGCTTTCAAGTTGCGGGACTCTAACCCGGAAGCTTACAAGAAATCCCGCTATGCCCTGCGATGAACCATCAAACAGACAAAGCGTCAATACAGGGCTAAGATTGAATCATACTACACCGGCTCTGATGCTCGTCGGATGTGGCAGGGCTTGCAAACTAATACAGACTACAAAGGGAAGCACAGGCGCAAGCTGCCCAGTGACACGAACCTGCCAGACGAGCTAAATCACTTCTATGCTCGCTTCGAGGCAAGCAACACTGAGGCATGCATGAGAGCATCAGCTGTTCCGGACGACTGTGTGATCACGCTCTCCGTAGCCTACATGAGTAAGACCTTTAAACAGGTCAACATACACAAGGCTTCGGGGCCTGACGGATTACCAGGACGTGCGCTCCGGGCATGTGCTGACCAACTGGCAGGTGTCTTCACTGACATTTTCAACATGTCTCTGATTGAGTCTGTAATACCAACATGTTTCAAGCAGACCACCATAGTCCCTGTGCCCAAGAACACAAAGGCAACCTGCCTAAATGACTACAGACCCGTTGCACTCACGTCCGTAGCCATGGAGTGCTTTGAAAGGCTGGTAATGGCTCACATCAACACCATTATCCCAGAAACCCTAGACCCACTCCTATTTGCATACCGCCCAAACAGATCCACAGGTGATGCAATCTCTATTGCACTTTCCAACCTGCTCAGTCCCCTCCTGTACTCCCTGTTCAACCACGACTGCATGGCCAGGCACGACTTCAACACCATCATTAAGTTTGCAGACGACACAAAAGTGGTAGGCCTGATCAAAAGTGGTAGGCCTATAGGGAGGTCAGAGACCTGGCCGGGTGATGCCAGAATAACAACCTATCCCTCAACATAACCAAGATTAAGGAGATGATTGTTGACTACAGGAAAAGGAGCACCGAGCATGCCCCCATTCTTATCGATGGGGTTGTAGTGGAGCAGGTTGAGAGCTTCAAGTTCCTTGATGTCCACATCAACAACAAACTAGAATGGTCCAAACACACCAAGACAGTCGTGAAGAGGGCACGACAAAGCCTATTCCCTCTCAGGAAACTAAAAAGATTTGGCATGGGTCCTGAGATCCTCAAAAGGTTCTACAGCTGCAACATCGAGAGCATCCTGACCGGTTGCGTCACTGCCTGGTACGGCAATTGCTCGGCCTCCGACCGCAAGGCACTTCAGAGGGTAGTGCGTATGGCCCAGTACATCACTGGGGCAAAGCTGCCTGCCATCCAGGAACTCTACACCAGGCGGTGCCAGAGGAAGGCCCTAAAAATTGTCAAAGACCCCAGCCACCCCAGTCATAGACTGTTCTCTCTACTTCCGCATGGCAAGCGGTACCGGAGTGCCAAGTCTAGGACAAAAAGGCTTCTCAACAGTTTTTACCCCCAAGCCATAAGACTCCTGAACATGTAACCAAATGGTTACCCGGACTATTTGCATTGTGTGCGCCCCCCCCACCCCTCTTTTACGCTGCTGCTACTCTCTGTTTATCATATATGCATAGTCACTTTAACTATACATTAATGTACATACTACCTCAATTGGCTCGACCAACCAGTTCTCCCGCACAGTGGCTAACCGGGCTATCTGCATTGTGTCCCACCAACCGCCAACCCCTCTTTTTACGCTACTGCTACTCTCGGTTTATGATATATGCATAGTCACTTTAACCATACCTACATGTACATACTACCTCAATCAGCCTGACTAACCGGTGTCTGTATATAGCCTTGCTACTCTTATTTTCAAATGTCTTTTTACTGTTGTTTTATTTCTTTACTTACCTACACACACACACACACACACACACACACACACACACACACACACACACACACACACACACACACACACACACACACACACACACTCACATATACCTTTCTTTCGCACTATTGGTTAGAGCCTGTAAGTAAGCATTTCACTGTAAGGTCTACACCTGCTGTATTCGGCGCACGTGACAAATAAACTTTGATTTGATTTACACTGCACTCCTCTGGAAAGAGGCTTGACACCCCAGCTAGAAGATTCATCTCAGCCTGAAGATTCATCTCAGCTAGTAGATTCATCACAGCTAGATTCCATTTCATCTTACAAAGAATAATTTTACTCAAACATCATTTGGTCTTACTTTTACATTTTGTATTGAACCTTTATTTAACCAGGTCGTCCGATTTCGAGGTCAGGCGACCTCTTTCCCAAGAGAGACCAGGCGCCATACGTTTCATAGAGTCCCATAAAATTCAAGTTATCAGTGTGTCTCATCACAATCACTTTCACGTCTCCGTGTCTTTCATTATATGTGTCTTTGATGTCTTGCAGGTAATTCCAAGTCTTATCAACAGTGGGTGCACACCGTTAAGGTATGCAAAGATATTATGCAATTAAAATGAATTGAGTGTATTTTATATTTTAGTTTAGTCTATCTCTCTGTTTAGTAAACAAAGCAAACTGAAGATGCTAAGAATGTGTTTTCTGTGTGAGAGATTTGATACATAGAGAAAACACACTGTCCGTACACACGGTTTATGTTTGTATGGAAATTCCAGATGTCTGTTTGGCAGTGTGGTGGATGGAAATCGTGTGTGTCTGTGTGTTCGTGTGTGTGTGTGTTTGTCTGTGTGTTCGTGCGTGTGTGTTTGTTCATGTGTGTTTGTCTGTGTGTGTGCGCGCGCTGGTAAATGACAATTCTGTGTTGTGTGTGTTGCAGAGAGGCGGAGCGCTGATCAACACTGCTGTGACTAAGGTAAGTCCAGCTGTGAAGGCGGCCTATAGAAGGCTGGATCTATCACACAATCCCTGTCAGACCTCGTCTAATACGTCTGATATATTAAAATACTGGAGCTGCTCTTGATTTAGTTTGGAACTGCTGGAATAGTCCCAAAAGTGTAAATTCCAAGGCAAATCAAGCACACCTCAAATACTTTCATATGGGACAGATATAACATGTATTTGTCTCCATGTCTGGTCCTAACCCTAAGACGTGTATTAAGTCATACAGGTTCTCACTCTGCATATCTGAAAGGTAGAGTACTGGGATGCTGGTAGATTCTGAATATCTGAAAGGTAGAGTACTGGGATGCTGTTAGCTGGTAGATTCTGAATATCTGAAAGGTAGAGTACTGGGATGCTGGTAGATTCTGAATATCTGAAAGGTAGAGTACTGGGATTCTGAATATCTGAAAGGTAGAGTACTGGGATGCTGGTAGATTCTGAATATCTGAAAGGTAGAGTACTAGGATGCTGGTAGATTCTGAATATCTGAAAGGTAGAGTACTGGGATGCTGGTAGATTCTGAATATCTGAAAGGTAGAGTACTGGGATGCTGGTAGATTCTGAATATCTGAAAGGTAGAGTACTGGGATGCTGGTAGATTCTGAATATCTGAAAGGTAGAGTACTGGGATGCTGGTAGATTCTGAATATCTGAAAGGTAGAGTACTGGGATGCTGGTAGATTCTGAATATCTGAAAGGTAGAGTACTGGGATGCTGGTAGATTCTGAATATCTGAAAGGTAGAGTACTGGGATGCTGTTAGCTGGTAGATTCTGAATATCTGAAAGGTTGAGTACTGGGATGCTGTTACCTGGTAGATTCTGAATATCTGAAAGGTAGAGTACTGGGATGCTGGTAGCTGGTAGATTCTGAAAGGTAGAGTACTGGGATGCTGGTAGATTCTGAAAGGTAGAGTACTGGGATGCTGGTAGATTCTGAAAGGTAGAGTACTGGGATGCTGGTAGCTGGTAGATTCTGAAAGGTAGAGTACTGGGATGCTGGTAGATTCTGAAAGGTAGAGTACTGGGATGCTGGTAGCTGGTAGAGGTCATTGTTCTACTAGGACTGTTCTAGTATTGGTGGATGTACTGAACCAGTCAAACGTTTGGACACACCCACTCATTCCAGGGATTTTTCTTTATTTTTACTATTTTCTACATTGTAGAATAATAGTGAAGACATTAAAACTATGAAATAACACATGGAATCATGTAGTAACCAAAAAAGTGTTAAACAAATCAAAATATATTTGAGATTCTTCAAAGTAGCCACCCTTTGCCTTGATGACAGGTTTGCACGCTCTTGGCATTCTCTCAACCAGCTTCATGAGGTAGTCACCTGGAATGCATTTCAATTAACATCTGAGCCTTGTTAAAGTTAATTTGTGGAATTTCTTTCCTTCTTACAGAAGATAGCCCAATTTGGTAAAAGACGAAGTCCATATTATAGCAAGAACAGCTTTAATAAGCAAAGAGAAACAACAGTCCATCATTACTTTAAGACATGAAGGTCAGTCAATCCGGAAAATGTCAGGAACTTTGAAAGTTTCTCCAAGTGCAGTTGCAAAAACCATCAAGCACTATGATAAAACTGGCTCTCATGAGGACTGCCACAGGAAAGGAAGACCCAGAGTTACCTCTGCTGCAGAGGATAAGTTCATTAGTTACTAGCCTCAGAAATTACAGCCCAAATAAATGCTTCACAGAGTTCAAGTAACAGATACATCTCAATATCAACTGTTCAGAGGAGACTGCGTGAATCAGGCCTTCATGGTCAAATTGCTGCAAAGAAACCATTACTAAAGGACACCAATAATAAGAAGAGACTTGCTTGGGTCAAGAAACATAAGCAATGGACATTAGAGTGGTGGAAATCTGTCCTTTGGTCTGATGAGTCCAAATGTGAGATTTTTGGCTCCAACCGCTGTGTCTTTGTGAGACGCAGAGTAGGTGAACGGATGATCTCCGCATGTGTGGTTCCCACTGTGAAGCATGGAGGAGGAGGTGTGGGGGTGGTTTGCACTTAGTCCTGCTATCATTTGTTTTTCAACAGGACAATGACCTGTAAGGGCTATTTGACCAAGAAGAAGAGTGATGGAGTGCTGCATCAGATCAGCTGGCCTCCACAATCACCTGACCTCAAACCAAATTAGATAGTCTGGGATGCATTGGACCGCAGAGTGAAGGAAAAGCAGCCAACATGTGCTCAGCATATGTGTGAACTCCTTCAAGACTGTTGGAAAAGCATTCGAGGTGATGCTGGTTGAGAGAATGCCAAGAGTCTGCAAAGCTGTCAAGGCAAAGGGTGGCTACTTTGAAGAATCTCAAATATATTTTGATTTGTTTAACACTTTTTTGGTTACTACATGATTCCATTTGTGTTATTTCATAGTTTTGATGTCTTCATAATTATTTTACAATGTAGAATATAGTAAAAATAAAGAAAAACCCTGGAATGAGTAGGTGTGTCCAAACTTTTGATTGGTACTGTATATGTGTGTACGTGTGTGTGTGTGTGTGTGTGTGTGTGTGTGTGTGTGTGTGTGTGTGTGTGTGTGTGTGTGTGTGTGTGTGTGTGTGTGTGTGTGTGTGTGTGTGTGTGTGTGTGTGTGTGTGTGTGTGTGTGGTGCGCGCGCGCGCTGGTAAATGACAATTCTGTGTTGTGTGTGTTGCAGAGAGGCGGAGCACTGATCAACACTGCGGTGACTAAGGCAAGTCCAGCTGTGAAGACGGCCTATAGAAGGCTGGATCTACAGTGGGGGGAAAAAAGTATTTGATCCCCTGCTGATTTTGTATGGTTGCCCACTGACAAAGAAATGATCAGTCTATAATTTTAATGGTAGGTTTATTTGAACAGTGAGAGACAGAATACCAACAAAAATATAGAGAAAAACGCATGTCAAAAATGTTATACATTGATTTGCATTTTAATGAGGGAAATAAGTATTTGACCCCATCTCAATCAGAAGGATTTCTGGCTCCCAGGTGTCTTTTATACAGGTAACGAGTTGAGATTAGGAGCACACTCTTAAAGGGAGTGCTCCTAACCGCAGCTTGTTACATGTATAAAAGACACCTGCCCACAGAAGCAATCAATCAATCAGATTCCAAACTCTCCACCATGGCCAAGACCAAAGAGCTCTCCAAGGATGTCAGGGACAAGATTGTAGACCTACACAAGGCTGGAATGGGCTACAAGACCATCGCCAAGCAGCTTGGTGAGAAGGTGACAACATTTGGTGCGATTATTCACAAATGGAAGAAACACAAAAGAACTGTCAATATCCCTCGGCCTGGGGCTCCATGCAAGATCTCACCTCGTGGAGTTGCAATGATCATGAGAACGGTGAGGAATCAGCCCAGAACTACACGGGAGGATCTTGTCAATGATCTCAAGGCAGCTGGGACCATAGTCACCAAGAAAACAATTGGTAACACACTATGCCGTGAAGGACTGAAATCCTGCAGCGCCCGCAAGGTCCCCCTGCTCAAGAATACATATACATGCCCGTCTGAAGTTTGCCAATGAACATCTGAATGATTCAGAGGACAACTGGTGAAAGTGTTGTGGTCAGATGAGACCAAAATGGAGCTCTTTGGCATCAACTCAACTCGCCGTGTTTGGAGGAGGAGGAATGCTGCCTATGACCCCAAGAACACCATCTCCACCGTCAAACATGGAGGTGGAAACATTATGCTTTGGGGGTGTTTTTCTGCTAAGGGGACAGGACAACTTCACTGCATCATTTGACGGGGCCATGTACTGTCAAATCTTGGGTGAGAACCTCCTTCCCTCAGCCAGGGCATTGAAAATGGGTCGTGGATGGGTATTCCAGCATGACAGTGACCCAAAACACACAGCCAAGGCAACAAAGGAGTGGCTCAAGAAGAAGCACATTAAGGTGGGTAGACTTTCATGATGGGTAGGCTTTCATGATGGGTAGGCTTTCATGTCCAGCTGGGTAGGCTTTCTTCTCCAGCTGGGTAGGCTTTCATGTCCAGCTGGGTAGGCTTTCTTCTCCAGCTGGGTAGACTTTCATGATGGGTAGGCATTCATGTCCAGCTGGGTAGACATTCATGATGGGTAGACTTTCATGTCCAGCTGGGTAGACATTCATGATGGGTAGACTTTCATGTCCAGCTGGGTAGGCTTTCATGATGGGTAGACTTTCATGATGGGTAGGCTTTCATGATGGCTAGGCTTTCATGATGGATAGGCTTTCATGTCCAGCTGGGTAGGCTTTCATGATGTGTAGGCTTTCATGTCCAGCTGGGTAGGCTTTCATGATGTGTAGGCTTACATGTCCAGCTGGGTAGGCTTACATGTCCAGCTGGGTAGACATTCATGATGGGTAGGCTTTCATGTCCAGCTGGGTAGGCTTACATGTCCAGCTGGGTAGACATTCATGATGGGTAGGCTTTCGTGTCCAGCTGGGTAGGCTTTCGTGTCCAGCTGGGTAGACATTCATGATGGGTAGGCTTTCGTGTCCAGCTGGGTAGGTATTCGTGTCCAGCTGGGTAGGCTTTCGTGTCCAGCTAAGAAGACTTTCGTGTCCGGCTAAGAAGACTTTCGTGTCCGGCTGAGAAGACTTTTGTGTCCGGCTGAGAAGACTTTTGTGTCCGGCTGAGAAGACTTTTGTGTCCAGCTGAGAAGACTTTCGTGTCCGGCTGAGAAGACTTTCGTGTCCAGCTTCAGTCTTTGTCTTGTTCCCAAGGAGGGGATGCTACACCAGACCAGTGTTGAATATTAATGGTGCCTGTGTTTATTTCTAATACCTGTGTTTATTTCTAATGCCTGTGTTTATTTCTAATGCCTGTGTTTATTTCTAATGCCTGTGTTTATACCTGTGTTTATTTCTAATGCCTGTGTTTATTTCTAATGCCTGTGTTAATACCTGTGTTTATTTCTAATGCCTGTGTTTATTTCTAATGCCTGTGTTAATACCTGTGTTTATTTCTAATTCCTGTGTTTATTTCTAATGCCTGTGTTAATACCTGTGTTTATTTCTAATGCCTGTGTTTATACCTGTGTTTATTTCTAATGCCTGTGTTTATACCTGTGTTTATTTCTAATGCCTGTGTTTATTTCTAATGCCTGTGTTTATTTCTAATACCTGTGTTTATTTCTAATGCCTGTGTTTATTTCTAATGCCTGTGTTTATTTCTAATGCCTGTGTTTATACCTGTGTTTATTTCTAATGCCTGTGTTTATTTCTAATGCCTGTGTTAATACCTGTGTTTATTTCTAATTCCTGTGTTTATTTCTAATGCCTGTGTTAATACCTGTGTTTATTTCTAATGCCTGTGTTTATACCTGTGTTTATTTCTAATGCCTGTGTTTATACCTGTGTTTATTTCTAATGCCTGTGTTTATTTCTAATGCCTGTGTTTATTTCTAATACCTGTGTTTATTTCTAATACCTGTGTTTATTTCTAATGCCTGTGTTTATTTCTAATGCCTGTGTTTATTTCTAATGCCTGTGTTAATACCTGTGTTTATTTCTAATTCCTGTGTTTATTTCTAATGCCTGTGTTAATACCTGTGTTTATTTCTAATGCCTGTGTTTATACCTGTGTTTATTTCTAATGCCTGTGTTTATACCTGTGTTTATTTCTAATGCCTGTGTTTATACCTGTGTTTATTTCTAATGCCGGTGTTTATTTCTAATCCCTGTGTTTATTTCTAATGCCGGTGTGTTTATTTATAATGCCGGTGTGTTTATTTCTAATGCCGGTGTGTTTATTTATAATGCCGGTGTGTTTATTTATAATGCCGGTGTTTCTCCTTCAGGCCAAGAGTCATGCCAAGAGGGGCATTCGCAGGCTCAAACAAAGGGTGAGCTATGTGAATTCAAACCTCTCCAGGGCTTACATACACACATTTAAAATTCAAATCAAACTTTATTTGTCACATGCGCCAAATACATCAAGTGTAGACTTTACCGTGAAATGCTTACTTACAAGCCCTTAACCAACACTGCAGTTCAAGATGTGTGCATGTCACAAATGTGGACATGCACGCTCACTCGCGTGCATACACACTTTGACACACACACACACACACACACACACACACACACACACACACACACACACACACACACACACACACACACACACACACACACTCTGTTGGTTATGGAGTTTGTGCTCACTCAGAGATGAGTTTTGTTCAGGAGTGTACATGTTTACCCAGCGTCCCTCTGGCTATAGCCTGTCATGTCATCCAGCCACAGCCCTAACCCATATTTCATCAATGAGCCGCTGATTCCTTCAAAGCTAATGTTAGAAGATTAATGTCTCCATAAGCCTGATGGCTCTCTCTCGCTCTCTCTCTCCCCCTTCTCTCTTTCTTTCTCTCCCTCTTTCTCTCTCCTAGGAAGAGGAGGAGGGTAAGCCGATCTGTTCAGGGTCTCCCACCAGCACCAAGAGTCTTTCACCACGGAGAATGGAGAAGAAGAGACAGGTTGGTGACATACACACACACACACACTATTCCTATAGTTCTTTCAGAAAGTATTCATACCCCTTCACTTTTTCCACATTTTGTTGTTACAGCCTGAATTTAAAATTGATTAAATATATATTTTTTTGTCACAGGCCTACATACAATACCCCATAATGTCAAAATGGACACGTTTTTTTACATTTTTACTAATTCATCAAAAATGAAAAGATTAAATGTCTTGTGTCAATAAGTATTCAAATCCTTTGTTATGGCAAGCATAAAAAATGTTTAGGAGTAAACATTTACTTAATAAGTCACATAATAAGTTACATGGACTCTGTGTGCAAAAATAGTGTTTAACATGATTTTTTGAATGACTACCTCATCTCTGTACCTCACACATAAAATGATCTGTAAGGTCCCTCAGTTGAGCGGATTCAACCACAAAGACCAGGGAGGCTTTCCAATGCCTCGCAAAGACCAGGGAGGCTTTCCAATGCCTCGCAAAGACCAGGGAGACTTTCCAATGCCTCGCAAAGAAGGACACCTATTGGTAGATGGATGGTGTATCAATACACCCAGTCACTACAGAGATTTCACCGTGAGGCCAATGGTGACTTTAAAACAGTTAGAGTTTAATGGATGTGATGGGAGAAAACTGAGGATGGCTCAACAACATTGTAGTTACTCCACAATACTAACCTAAATTAGAGTGAAAAGAAGCAAGCCTGTACCGAATAAAATATTCCAAAACATGCATCCTGTTTGCCACAAGGCGTAAAAGTAATACTGCAAAAAATGTAGCAAAGCAATTAACTTCTTGTCCTGAGTACAAAGTGTTATGTTTGAGGAAAATCCAATACAACACATCACTGAGTACCACTCTTCATATTTTCAAGCATGGTGGTGGCTGCATCATGTTATGGGTATCGTTAAGGACTGAGGAGTTTTTCAGGATTAAAAATAAACTGAATGGAGCTAAGCACAGGCAGAACCCTAGAGGAAAACCTGGTTCAGTCTGCTTTCACCTTTCAGCAGGACAATAACCTAAAACACAAGGCCAAATCTACACTGGCGTTGCTTACCAAGAAATCAATGAATGTTCCAGAGTGGCCGAGTTATAGTTTTGACTTAAATCTACTTGGAAATGTATGGCAAGACCTGAAAATGGTTGTCTAGCAACGATCAACAACCAATTTGAGAGACCTTGAAGAATTTTGAAAAGAAAAGTGTGGAAATGTTGTCCAATCCAGGTGTGGAAAGCTCTTAGAGACTTACCCAGAAAGACTCACAGCTGTAGTCTCTGGCAAAGGTGCTTCTACAAAGTATTGACTCAGGGGCGTGAATACTTATGTAAAGGAGATATTTCTATATTTCACCTTCAATAAATTTGTCTAAGAACATGTTTTCACTTTGTCTTTATGGGGTATTGTATCGACATGGGGGAAAGAAAAAAATCAATTTAATGCATTTTTAATTCAGGCTGTAATCCAACAAAATGTGGAAAAGGTATGAATACTTTCTGAAGGCACTGTATGTCTCTTACCATCCCTCTTTCTCTGTCCTCTACCTCTTCCCATCCCTCTCTCTCTCTTTCCATCTCTTTCCTCATCTAGCTCCACCTCTCTCTTTCTCTGTCCTCTACCTCTTCCCATCCCTCTCTCTCCATCTCTTTCCATCTCCCTCCTCATCTAGCTCCACCTCTCTCTTTCTCTGTCCTCTACCTCTTCCCATCCCTCTCTCTCTCTTTCCATCTCTTTCCTCATCTAGCTCCACCTCTCTCTTTCTCTGTCCTCTACCTCTTCCCATCCCTCTCTCTCCATCTCTTTCCATCTCCCTCCTCATCTAGCTCCACCTCTCTCTTTCTCTGTCCTCTACCTCTTCCCATCCCTCTCTCTCTCTTTCCATCTCTTTCCTCATCTAGCTCCACCTCTCTCTTTCTCTGTCCTCTACCTCTTCCCATCCCTCTCTCTCCATCTCTTTCCATCTCCCTCCTCATCTAGCTCCACCTCTCTCTTTCTCTGTCCTCTACCTCTTACCATCCCTCTCTCTCCATCTCTTTCCATCTCCCTCCTCATCTAGCTCCACCTCTCTCTTTCTCTGTCCTCTTCCCATCCCTCTCTCTCTCTTTCCATCTCCCTCCTCATCTAGCTCCACCTCTCTCTTTCTCTGTCCTCTTCCCATCCCTCTCTCTCTCTTTCCATCTCCCTCCTCATCTAGCTCCACCTCTCTCTTTCTCTGTCCTCTACCTCTTACCATCCCTCTCTCTCCATCTCTTTCCATCTCCCTCCTCATCTAGCTCCACCTCTCTCTTTCTCTGTCCTCTACCTCTGCCCATCCCTCTCTCTCTCTCTCTCTCTCTCTCTCTCTCCATCTCCCTCCTCATCTAGCTCCACCTCTCTCTTTCTCTGTCCTCTACCTCTGCCCATCCCTCTCTCTCTTTCCATCTCCCTCCTCATCTAGCTCCACCTCCCTCTTTCTCTGTCCTCTACCTCTTCCCTTGGTCTCCTCTCTACATCCTTCTTCCCATTTGTAGTTTGTCAATGTGCCAGATTATCAGTAATGATTTTCTAGTGTGTAACATCAGCAGTAGTAGCAGTCTATACAACGCTTGTTAGTTTGCTCTGTATCTCTGTGTACAGTATGGACAGACATTCAACACAATAGCTCCTCTGCTAGTCAGCGCTTACTCAGGAGAATCTCCTTGTGGCATCATTAAAAAAACTGCCATGTTTTCTATTATGTGCAAGCTGGCACATCCAAGTCCATGCACCCCCCCACCTCTCTCTCTCTTTCTGTCTCTCTCAATTCAATTCAAGGGGCTGTCTCTCTCACTCTGTCTCTATCTCTGTCCCTCTCTCTCTGTCTGTATCTCTCTCTTTCTCTTTCTACAAAGCTCCTGCTAGATGTAGTTCGCATGGTGATTGCTTGGTTGTCGGCTCAATATGTGATAGTGGGTCCTTTACTTCCCATCTATACACACACACACACAAATGCACACACACACAAATACACGCATGCACACACACAGACAAACACACACAGCACATGTTTTACTGTCCTTGTGTGGACCTAAAATTGATTTCCATTCAAAATCCTAAACCTAACCTTAACCCCTAACCCTGATTCTGACCCTAACTATAATTGTAAAGCCTAAAATAGCCTTTGTCCTTGTGGGGACCTGGGAAATGTCCCCACGAGGGAGAATTTTTCTTTGTTTTACTATCCTTTTGAGGACTTTTGGGGATTTCCAGTACCAAAAGCGATAGTAATTCAAGACCACACACACACACACACACCCCTCCCTCCTTGCTCTGAGCTCTGCCACAGTAACGGGACCCTAGGGACTGCTGGTGCAGGCACACACAGGATGGCATGTCCCAGAGCACTGGTTTCTCTGTGGCGTGTGCGTGTGTGTGTGCGTGTGCGTGTGTGTGTGTGTTAGGCAGCTCTTCAGATCAATTGTTCAATCAAACTCATACCCCAGACCCAATCCTCATCCCCTGTAACCTTCAATGTAGACAGATGGAGCCCCATTGGCCATCTCTCTTTTCCTGCGACCTGCATCTAACCCAGATCCATACTCGAGCCTGCTGCCCTGTACCCAACCCATACAGTCATATACAATACCTTTACCTCAACACCAAACCCCATCTCTACCCTATCCCCTGTACCCAACCCATACATTCATATACAATACCTTTACCTCAACACCAAACCCCATCTGTACCCAACCCATACATTCATTCCTAACAATATACAATACCTTTACCTCAACACCAAACCCCATCTCTACCCTATCCCCTGTACCCGGGCCAATGGAGACAAATGGAGCCCCTTGGCCAGGACTACTGCTCCGCTCCTCTTCTCTTCTCCTCCTCCTTTTTTATTTTTTATTTTAAAAAAAATGATATACTTCTTTCCTCCCTAATTTCGTGGTTTCCAATTGGTAGTTACAGTCTTGTCTCATCGCTGCAACTCCCGTACGGACTCGGGAGAGGCGAAGGTCGAGAGCCATGCGTCCTCCGGAACAGAGCCTGGACTCGAACCAGGATCTCTAGCAGAACAGCTTAGCACTGCGATGCAGTGCCTTAGACCACTGTGCCACTCAGGAGGTCTTTCTCCTCTTCTCTCCTCTCCTCTCTCCCTCTCTGCATATTAAAGAGACAGAACAGACCATTCATCTGCTGTATAATTCATGCACACTTTGCACACACCTTGCTTCAGGGACCCAATACACACACACACACACACACACACACACACACACACACACACACACACACACACACCTCATGGTCAGCTCTCAGAGTGATACAAACATCTGAACCTCTCATACCTTTTATCACCATGCAGTGTTTAACAACATTCTCCATTTCTAATTAATTACTGATCTGGTTCATCTTTAGAGTTTCTTCTCATATTAGATATCAGTGTGTGTAGTACGTATAACTGAGATGTAACTGGGTAACTAGTATAACTGGAGTGTAACTGTAGTATAACTGTAGTATAACTATTGCAACTGTAGTTTAACTGTAGTATAACTATTGTAAATGTAGTATAACTGTAGTAAAACTAGTGTAACTGTAGTGTAACTGTAGTGTAACAAGTATAACTGTAGTTTAACTGTAGTATACATGTATAACTAGTGTGACTCTAGTGTAACTGTAATGTAACTGTAGTATAACAACTAACTGTAGTGTAGCTGTAGTGCAACTAGTGTAACTGTAGTATAACAACTATAACTGTAGTGTAGCTGTAGTGCAACTGTAGTATAAATTGTGTATAACTAGTGTAACTCTAGTATAAATGGTGTATAACTAGTGTAACTCTAGTATAAAGTGTAACTCTAGTATAACTGTAGTGTAACTCTAGTATAACTGTAGTGTAACTCCAGTATAACTGTAGTGTAACTAGTATAACTGTAGTGTAGCTGTAGTATAACTAGTGTAACTGTATTGTAACTGTAGTGTAACTAGTGTAACTGTAGTGTAACAAGTATAACTAGTGTGACTCGTGTAACTGTAGTATAACAACTAACTGTAGTGTAGCTGTAGTGCAACTGTAGTATAACTAGTGTAACTGTAGTGCAACTGTAGTATAAATGGTGTATAACTAGTGTAACTCTAGTATAAATGGTGTATAACTAGTGTAACTCTAGTATGAAGTGTAACTCTAGTATAACTGTAGTATAACTAGTGTAACTGTATTATAACTAGTGTAACTGTAGTATAACTAGTGTAACTGTCGTATAACTAGTATAACTAGTGTAATTGTAGTATAACTAGTGTAATTGTAGTATAACTAGTGTAACTGTTGTGTAACTAGTATAACTGTATTATAAGTAGTGTAACTGTTGTGTAACTAGTGTAATTGTAGTATAACTAGTGTAACTAGTACAACTGTAGTACAACTAGTATTACTAGTCTAAGTTGTATAACTGTAGTATAACAAGTGTAGCTGTAGTAAAGCTGTAGTGTAACTGTAGTATAACAAGTATTGCTGTAGTATAACTAGTGTAATTGTAGTGTAACTGTAGTATAACTGTTGTGTAACTAGTGTAACTGCATTATAACTAGTGTAACTGTAGTATAACTTGTGTAACTGCATTATAACTAGTGTAACTGTAGAATAACTAGTGTAGCTGTAGTATAACTAGTGTAACTGTAGTGCAACTAGTGTAACTGTCGTATAACTAGTATAACTAGTGTAACTGTAGTATAACAAGTATAACTAGTGTAATTGTAGTGTAACTGTAGTATAACTGCATTATAACTAGTGTAACTGTAGTATAACTTGTGTAACTGTAGTATAACTTGTGTAACTGCATTATAACTAGTGTAACTGTAGAATAACTAGTGTAGCTGTAGTGCAACTGTAGTATAACTAGTGTAACTGTAGTGCAACTGTAGTATAAATGGTGTATAACTAGTGTAACTCTAGTATAAATGGTGTATAACTAGTGTAACTCTAGTATAAAGTGTAACTGTAGTGTAACTGTATTATAACTGTATTATAACTAGTGTAACTGTAGTATAACTAGTGTAACTGTAGTATACCTAGTGTAACTGTCGTATAACTAGTATAACTAGTGTAACTGTAGTATAACAAGTATAACTAGTGTAATTGTAGTGTAACTGTAGTATAACTGTTGTGTAACTAGTGTAACTGCATTATAACTAGTGTAACTGTAGTATAACTTGTGTAACTGCATTATAACTAGTGTAACTGTAGAATAACTAGTGTAGCTGTAGTGCAACTGTAGTATAACTAGTGTAACTGTAGTGCAACTGTAGTATAAATGGTGTATAACTAGTGTAACTCTAGTATAAATGGTGTATAACTAGTGTAACTCTAGTATAAAGTGTAACTCTAGTGTAACTGTATTATAACTGTATTATAACTAGTGTAACTGTAGTATAACTAGTGTAACTGTAGTATAACTAGTGTAACTGTCGTATAACTAGTATAACTAGTGTAATTGTAGTATAACTAGTGTAATTGTAGTATAACTAGTGTAACTGTTGTGTAACTAGTATAACTGTATTATAAGTAGTGTAACTGTTGTGTAACTAGTGTAATTGTAGTATAACTAGTGTAACTAGTACAACTGTAGTACAACTAGTATTACTAGTCTAACTTGTATAACTGTAGTATAACAAGTGTAGCTGTAGTAAAGCTGTAGTGTAACTGTAGTATAACAAGTATAGCTGTAGTATAACTAGTGTAATTGTAGTGTAACTGTAGTATAACTGTTGTGTAACTAGTGTAACTGCATTATAACTAGTGTAACTGCATTATAACTAGTGTAACTGCATTATAACTAGTGTAACTGTAGAATAACTAGTGTAATTGTAGTGTAACTGTAGTATAACTGTTGTGTAACTAGTATATTTGTTGTGTAACTAGTATAACTGCATTATAACTAGTATAACTGCATTATAACTAGTGTAACTGTTCTATAACTAGCATAACTATTGTAACTCTAGTATAACTAGTGTAATTGTAGTATAACTAGTACAACTAGTATTACTAGTGTAACTTGTATAACTGTAGTATAACAAGTATAGCTGTAGTAAAGCTGTAGTGTAACTAGTATAACAAGTGTAACTGTAGAATAACTGGTGTAACTGTAGTGTAACTAGTATAACTGTATTATACTAGTGTAACAGGTCTATAACTAGTATAACTATTGTAACTCTAGTATAACTAGTGTAATTGTAGTGTAACTGTAGTATAACAAGTATAACTATTGTATAACTAGTGTAGCTGTAGTGCAACTGTAGTATAACTAGTGTAACTGTAGTGCAACTTTAGTATAAATGGTGTATAACTAGTGTAACTCTAGTATAAATGGTGTATAACTAGTGTAACTCTAGTATAAAGTGTAACTGTAGTGTAACTGTATTATAACTGTATTATAACTAGTGTAACTGTAGTATAACTAGTGTAACTGTAGTATACCTAGTGTAACTGTCGTATAACTAGTATAACTAGTGTAACTGTAGTATAACAAGTATAACTAGTGTAATTGTAGTGTAACTGTAGTATAACTGTTGTGTAACTAGTGTAACTGCATTATAACTAGTGTAACTGTAGTATAACTTGTGTAACTGCATTATAACTAGTGTAACTGTAGAATAACTAGTGTAGCTGTAGTGCAACTGTAGTATAACTAGTGTAACTGTAGTGCAACTGTAGTATAAATGGTGTATAACTAGTGTAACTCTAGTATAAATGGTGTATAACTAGTGTAACTCTAGTATAAAGTGTAACTCTAGTGTAACTGTATTATAACTGTATTATAACTAGTGTAACTGTAGTATAACTAGTGTAACTGTAGTATAACTAGTGTAACTGTCGTATAACTAGTATAACTAGTGTAATTGTAGTATAACTAGTGTAATTGTAGTATAACTAGTGTAACTGTTGTGTAACTAGTATAACTGTATTATAACTAGTGTAACTGTTGTGTAACTAGTGTAATTGTAGTATAACTAGTGTAACTAGTACAACTGTAGTACAACTAGTATTACTAGTCTAACTTGTATAACTGTAGTATAACAAGTGTAGCTGTAGTAAAGCTGTAGTGTAACTGTAGTATAACAAGTATAGCTGTAGTATAACTAGTGTAATTGTAGTGTAACTGTAGTATAACTGTTGTGTAACTAGTGTAACTGCATTATAACTAGTGTAACTGCATTATAACTAGTGTAACTGCATTATAACTAGTGTAACTGTAGAATAACTAGTGTAGCTGTAGTGCAACTGTAGTATAACTAGTGTAATTGTAGTGTAACTGTAGTATAACTGTTGTGTAACTAGTGTAACTGCATTATAACTAGTGTAACTGCATTATAACTAGTGTAACTGCATTATAACTAGTGTAACTGTAGAATAACTAGTGTAATTGTAGTGTAACTGTAGTATAACTGTTGTGTAACTAGTATATCTGTTGTGTAACTAGTATAACTGCATTATAACTAGTATAACTGCATTATAACTAGTGTAACTTCTATAACTAGCATAACTATTGTAACTCTAGTATAACTAGTGTAATTGTAGTATAACTAGTATTACTAGTGTAACTTGTATAACTGTAGTATAACAAGTATAGCTGTAGTAAAGCTGTAGTGTAACTAGTATAACAAGTGTAACTGTAGAATAACTGGTGTAACTGTAGTGTAACTAGTATAACTGTATTATACTAGTGTAACAGGTCTATAACTAGTATAACTATTGTAACTCTAGTATAACTAGTGTAATTGTAGTGTAACTGTAGTATAACAAGTATAACTATTGTATAACTAGTGTAATTGTAGTGTAACTGTAGTGTAACTAGTACAACTAGTATTACTAGTGTAAGTAGTATAACTGTAGTATAACAAGTATAGCTGTGGTGTAACTGTAGTAAAGCGTTAGTGTAACTGTAGTGTAACTAGTATAACTAGTGTATAACTAGTATAACTATTAGTATAACAAGTGTAACTGTTCTATAACTAGTATAACTATTGTAACTCTAGTATAACTAGTGTAATTGTAGTATAACTGTAGTATAACAAGTATAACTATCGTGTAACTAGTGTAATTGTAGTATAACTAGTTTAACTGTAGTGTAACTAGTACAAATGCAGTACAACTAGTATTACTAGTGTAATTCGTATAACTGTAGTATAACAAGTATAGCTGTGGTGTAACTGTAGTAAAGCTGTAGTGTAACTAGTACAACTGCAGTACTACTAGTGTAACTAGTATAACTGTAGTATAACAAGTGTAGCTGTAGTAAAGCTGTAGTGTAACTGTAGTATAACAAGTATAGCTGTAGTATAACTAGTGTAATTGTAATGTAACTGTAGTATAACTGTTGTGTAACTAGTGTAACTGCATTATAACTAGTGTAACTGTAGTATAACTTGTGTGACTGCATTATAACTAGTGTAACTGTAGAATAACTAGTGTAATTGTAGTGTAACTGTAGTATAACTGTTGTGTAACTAGTATAACTGCATTATAACTAGTATAACTGCATTATAACTAGTGTAACTGTTCTATAACTAGCATAACTATTGTAACTCTAGTATAACTAGTGTAATTGTAGTATAACTAGTGTAACTAGTACAACTAGTATTACTAGTGTAACTTGTATAACTGTAGTATAACAAGTATAGCTGTGGTGTAGCTGTAGTAAAGCTGTAGTGTAACTAGTATAACAAGTGTAACTGTAGAATAACTGGTGTAACTGTAGTGTAACTAGTATAACTGTATTATACTAGTGTAACTGTTCTATAACTAGTATAACTATTGTAACTCTAGTATAACTAGTGTAATTGTAGTGTAACTGTAGTATAACAAGTATAACTATTGTATAACTAGTGTAATTGTAGTGTAACTGTAGTGTAACTAGTACAACTAGTATTACTAGTGTAAGTAGTATAACTGTAGTATAACAAGTATAGCTGTGGTGTAACTGTAGTAAAGCGTTAGTGTAACTGTAGTGTAACTAGTATAACTAGTGTATAACTAGTATAACTATTAGTATAACACGTGTAACTGTTCTATAACTATTGTAACTCTAGTATAACTAGTGTAATTGTAGTATAACTGTAGTATAACAAGTATAACTATCGTGTAACTAGTGTAATTGTAGTATAACTAGTTTAACTGTAGTGTAACTAGTACAAATGCAGTACAACTAGTATTACTAGTGTAATTCGTATAACTGTAGTATAACAAGTATAGCTGTGGTGTAACTGTAGTACAGCTGTAGTGTAACTGTAGTGTAACTAGTATAACTGTAGTGGCAACTGTAGTATAACTGTAGTGTAACTAGGTATAACTAGTGTAATTGTAGTATAACAAGTATAGCTGTAGTATAACTAGTGTAACTGGTGTAACTGTAGTATAACTGTATTATAACTAGTGTAACTGTTCTATAACTAGTATAACTATTATAACTCTAGTATACCTGTAGTAACTCTAGTATACCTGTAGTATAACTAGTGTAATTGTAGTATAACTAGTATAACTATCGAATAACTAGTGTAACTGTAGTATAACAAGTATAACTGTAGTGTAACTGTAGTATAACAAGTATAGCTGTAGTATAACAAGTGTAACTGTTCTATAACTAGTATAACTATTGTAACTCTAGTATACCTGTAGTATAACTAGTGTAATTGTAGTATAACTAGTATAACTATCGAATAACTAGTGTAACTGTAGTGTAACAAGTATAGCTGTGGTGTAACTGTAGTAAAGCTGTGGTGTAACTGTAGTAAAACTGTTGTGCAACTGTAGTGTAACTAGTATAACTATTAGTGTAACTAGTGTAACTGTAGTATAACTATTAGTATATGTATAACTAGTGTAACTATAGTATAACTAGTGTAACTGTAGTTTAACTGTAGTATAACAAGTATAGCTGTAGTGTAACTGTATTGTAGCTGTAGTGTAACTAGTATAACTGTAGTGTAACTGTAGTATAACTCGTGTAACTGTAGTGTAAGTGGTATAACTGTTGTGTAACTGTGGTGTAACCAGTGTAACTGTGGTGTAACCAGTGTAACTGTGATGTAACTAGTGTAACTGTAGTATTTTTATCTATTTTTTTATTTATTTCACCTTTATTTAACCAGGTAGGCAAGTTGAGAACAAGTTCTCATTTACAATTGCGACCTGGCCAAGATAAAGCAAAGCAGTTTGACACATACAACAACACAGAGTTACACATGGAGTAAAACAAACATACAGTCAATAATACAGCAGAAAAACAAGTCTATATACAATGTGAGCAAATGAGGTGACATAAGGGAGGTAAAGGCAAAAAAGGCCATGGTGGCGAAGTAAATACAATATAGCAAGTAAAACACTGGAATGGTAGATTTGCAGTGGAAGAAAGTGCAACTATAGTATAACTGTAGTGTAACTGTGTTTAAGTGGTTATTTGTAGTCTCTGGGCTGTGAGATTGTTGGCTGAATCTAAACTACCACCTGCTGGTATCTTTGAAGTACTGCATACATCCACTGACGCGCTTGGTGATTTTATAGGAATGCTTCATTTTTTTGCTAAATGTGCACCATCCTTTTCTTTTAGCCAGTTTGTTAAAAAGCGTGTGCTTTCAGAGGCAGCCAGTTGGACAGGCAGGCAGGCAGGCAGCCAGTTGGACAGGCAGGCAGGCAGGCAGGCAGGCAAGCAGTGGATCCTGCCTCAAACAGCGTCTGTAGTTGTATGTCTAACAGAAAGACAGACTTGGCCATGCGTCTCCATCCCTCTCTCTCTCGCTCCAGTTCTCTCTCTCCCTCTCTCTTTCTCTCTCCCCCTCCCCCATCTCTCTTTCTATCTCCCCTCTCTGTCTCTCGCTCTCGATTTCTCTCCCCCGTCTCTCACGCTCTCTTTCTCTCCCCCTCCCCTCTTTCTCTCTCTTTCTCTCCCCCTCCCCTCTTTCTCTCTCTTTCTCTCCCCTCTTTCTCTCTCTTTCTCTCCCCCTCCCCTCTCTTTCGCTCTCTCCCCCTCCCCTCTCTCTCTCTCTCTCTCTCGCTCGCTCTTTCTCTCTCGCTCCAGTTCTCTCCCCCTCCTCTCTCTCTCCCTCCGCTCTCTCCTCTCCCCCTCCCCATCTCTCTCTTTCTCCCCCGCTCTCTTTCTCTCCCCCTCTCTCCCTCCCCTTCTCTCTCTGTTTCTCTCCCCTTCTCCCCCTCTCTGTTTCCCCCTCCCCCTATCTCTCTCTTTCTCTCCCTCCTCTCTCGCTCACTTTCTCTCCCCTTCCCCTCTCGCTCTCGTGTTCTCTCTTTCTCTCCCCCCTCTCACTCTCGCTCTTTCTCTCCCCCTCTCCCCCTCCCCATCTCTCTCGCTCTCTCTTTCTCTCCCCCTCCCCCCTCTCTCTCTTTCCCCCCTCACCTCTCTCTCTTGCTCGCTCTCTCCCCTCTCTTTCTCGCTCCAGTTCTCTCCCCCTCTCTCCCTCTCTCCCCCTCACTCTCTCGCTCTCTCTTTTTCTCCCCCTCCCCCCCTCTCTCGCTCTCTTTCTCTCTCCCCTCCCCCCTCTCTCGCTTTCTTTCTCTCCCTCTCTTTCTCGCTCCTGTTCTCTCCCCCTCCCCCCTCTCTCTTTTCCTTCTCTTTCTCTCCCCCCTCTCACTCACTTTCTCTTTCTCTCCCCCTCTCCTCCCCCCTCTCTCCCTCTCTCTCTCTCGCTCTTTCTCTCCCCGTCTCGCTCTTTCTCTCCCCCTCTCTCTCGCTCTCTCTCTTTCCTCTCTCTTTCCCCTCTCTTTCTCTCTCTCTTTCCTCTCTCTATAAGGTTTGTGTGCATGTTCCAGGCATATCTCACGTAGTGTGCCAAGCTGTGAGATCAGTGGCCACTCAGAAACACCATATGAAATGTATAATGTAGAGCCGATAGTTAAAGTCACTGGCACTCCGTCGTTGGCCTCAGTGCACAGCCGCATGCTCGCCGCTTCACATAATTAGTCAAGCAGACCGAGGAGAGAAAAAAAGTTTATTTCTTCAAATATTTCTATCTGAATTGGACGGTGATTACTATTTTCCTCTCATAACTAGAGGAGTGAAATCTAGATTTATTGTATGGTACATGAATGTTTCATAGAGTCACTGGCATGAGCTCTCCTCTATATAGATTTGATATCTTGGCTCATTCCGTTTGGAAAGCATGACACTATTCCTTGTTAGAGGATTACTTAGCAGTATTGGCCATATTGAATATACAGGTTTTATTTCACCAGAATTGTACTTCAATAAATTATTTTAAGTGAAAAGATGGCTGTCAACTTACTGTAAATTGAAATGATTTATTGCCACAGAATATCTGTAGCTGCGTATGTGTAGCTGACTAGAATAACTAGAATAACTCACCATTGTGTATATCGCATCAGTGAACTAAACATTATTCAAACAAATATTCACAGATAATAAGAAGGTCCACTGTCATGCCAGCAGAGGTGACCCTGCAGAGTAGCTATTGAACCACATCTCATAACAGTGAGTTTAGTGATTTAGTGTGCGTTTAAACAAACAAAATGTTTTTTTTCCCCTCTGTCCTCCAAACTGGGGGTTTTGGACAGATTTCGTGAAATAGTCTGGACCTTTTCATTTTCAGTATTAGACATAATTTGCTGCATCTTTTCCTGGCGCTGCACTCTCTCCTTCTCTCTCTCTGTCTCTCATTCTCTCTCCATTTCTCTTTAACTGCAGCCGTCATCTGTAATGAGAGGGAGAGAGAGATGCAGAATGAGAGGGTGAGATGGAGACCAATAGAACAAGAAAGAGCGGTAGAGACAGAGAGAGTGACTTTTCCAGTTTTCTATCAGTCTGTCATGAGAAGCATGGTTATCTCTGGGTTAGCTTGGCTGGACTGTTTCTTTAATAGCCATTCTACTTCCACTGTAATCAACACCACTGGATGACTTGTATGTTAAATCAGTGATGTGTGTTTCATAAGTAGACAGTGTGTATTCGTCCAGGTTACTTTTGTTTGCAGATGTCTTTCTGCTGTCTGTATCGTTTGTCCTTCCTACAGTATTTAGGTAGGGGTTGGGAATCTAGCATGGATAGAATAGTGATCATAGGAAAGGGAGGGCTGGTTGAGATGGGTTGAAGTGGGTATGGTTATGAGATGGGTTGAAGTGGGTATGGTTATGAGATGGGTTGAAGTGGGTATGGTTATGAGATGGGTTGAAGTGGGTATGGTTATGAGATGGGTTGAGGTGGGTATGGTTATGAGATGGGTTGAGGTGGGTATGGTTATGAGATGGGTTGAGGTGGGTATGGGTATGAGATGGGTTGAGGTGGGTATGGTTATGAGATGGGTTGAGGTGGGTATGAGATGGGTTGAGGTGGGTATGGTTATGAGATGGGTCGAGGTGGGTATGAGATGGGTTGACGTGGGTATGGTTATGAGATGGGTTGAGGTGGGTATGGTTATGAGATGGGTTGAGGTGGGTATGGTTATGAGATGGGTTGAGGTGGGTATGGTTATGAGATGGGTATGAGGTGGGTATGGTTATGAGATGGGTCGAGGTGGGTATGGTTATGAGATGGGTCGAGGTGGGTATGGTTTTGAGGTGGGTATGGTTATGAGGTGGGTTGAGGTGGGTATGGATATGAGGTGGGTATGAGGTGGGTATGGTTATGAGATGGGTCGAGGTGGGTATGGTTATGAGATGGGTATGAGGTGGGTATGGTTATGAGGTGGGTATGGTTATGAGATGGGTCGAGGTGGGTATAGATATGAGATGGGTCGAGGTGGGTATAGATATGAGATGGGTCGAGGTGGGTATGGTTATGAGATGGGTCGAGGTGGGTATGGTTATGAGATGGGTCGATGTGGGTATGGTAATGAGATGGGTATGAGGTGGGTATGGTTATGAGGTGGGTATGGTTATGAGATGGGTCTGAGGTGGGTATGGTTATGAGATGGGTCGAGGTGGGTATGGTTCTTAGATGGGTCGAGGTGGGTATGAGATGGGTCGAGGTGGGTATGAGGTGGGTATGGTTATGAGATGGGTTGAGGTGGGTATGGTTATGAGGTGGGTTGAGGTGGGTATGGTTATGAGATTGGTTGAGGTGGGTATGAGATGGGTTGAGGTGGGTATGGTTATGAGATGGGTTGAGGTGGGTATGAGATGGGTCGAGGTGGGTATGGTTATGAGATGGGTCGAGGTGGGTATGAGATGGGTTGAGGTGGGTATGGTTATGAGATGGGTTGAGGTGGGTATGGTTATGAGATGGGTTGAGGTGGGTATGAGGTGGGTATGGTTATGAGATGGGTTGAGGTGGGTATGGTTATGAGATGGGTTGAGGTGGGTATGGTTATGAGATGGGTATGAGGTGGGTATGGTTATGAGATGGGTCGAGGTGGGTATGGTTTTGAGGTGGGTATGGTTATGAGGTGGGTTGAGGTGGGTATGGATATGAGGTGGGTATGAGGTGGGTATGGTTATGAGATGGGTCGAGGTGGGTATGGTTATGAGATGGGTATGAGGTGGGTATGGTTATGAGGTGGGTATGGTTATGAGATGGGTCGAGGTGGGTATAGATATGAGATGGGTCGAGGTGGGTATAGATATGAGATGGGTCGAGGTGGGTATGGTTATGAGATGGGTCGAGGTGGGTATGGTTATGAGATGGGTCGAGGTGGGTATGGTAATGAGATGGGTCTGAGGTGGGTATGGTTATGAGATGGGTCGAGGTGGGTATGGTTATGAGATGGGTCGAGGTGGGTATGGTTCTTAGATGAGTCGAGGTGGGTATGAGGTGGGTATGGTTATGAGATGGGTTGAGGTGGGTATGGTTATGAGGTGGGTTAAGGTGGGTATGGTTATGAGATTGGTTGAGGTGGGTATGAGATGGGTTGAGGTGGGTATGGTTATGAGATGGGTTGAGGTGGGTATGAGATGGGTCGAGGTGGGTATGGTTATGAGATGGGTCGAGGTGGGTATGAGATGGGTTGAGGTGGGTATGGTTATGAGATGGGTCGAGGTGGGTATGAGATGGGTCGAGGTGGGTATGGTTATGAGATGGGTCGAGGTGGGTATGGTTATGAGATGGGTTGAGGTGGGTATGGATATGAGGTGGGTATGATTACGAGATGGGTCGAGGTAGGTATGGTTATGAGATGGGTCGAGGTGGGTATGGTTATGAGATGGGTCAAGGTGGGTATGAGGTGGGTATGGGTATGAGATGGGTTGAGGTGGGTATGAGGTGGGTATGGTTATGAGATGGGTTGAGGTGGGTAAGAGATGGGTATGGTTATGAGATGGGTCAAGGTGGGTATGGTTATGAGATGGGTCAAGGTGGGTATGGTTATGAGATGGGTTGAGGTGGGTATGGATATGGGGTGGGTATGAGGTGGGTATGATTATGAGATGGGTCGAGATGGGTATGGTTATGAGATGGGTCTAGGTGGGTATGAGATGGGTCGAGGTGGGTATGAGATGGGTCGAGGTGGGTATGAGATGGGTCGAGGTCGGTATGGGTATGAGATGGGTCGAGGTGGGTATGGTTATGAGATGGGTTGAGGTGGGTATGAGATGGGTCGAGGTGGGTATGAGATGGGTAGAGGTGGGTATGAGATGGGTTGAGGTGGGTATGGTTATGAGATGGGTCGAGGTGGGTATGGTTATGAGATGGGTCGAGGTGGGTATGGTTATGAGATGGGTCGAGGTGGGTATGGTTATGAGATGGTTGAAGTGGGTATGGATATGAGGTGGGTATGAGGTGGGTATGATTATGAGATGGGTCGAGGTGGGTATGAGATGGGTCGAGGTGGGTATGAGAGGGGTTGAGGTGGGAATGGGTATGAGATGGGTTGAGGTGGGTATGGTTATGAGATGGGTTGAGGTGGGTATGAGATGGGTCGAGGTGGGTATGGTTATGAAATGGGTAGAGGTGGGTATGGTTATGAGATGGGTTGAGGTGGGTATGGTTATGAGATGGTTGAGGTGGGTATGATTATGAGATGGGTCGAGGTGGGTATGGGTATGAGGTGGGTATGGTTATGAGATGGGTCGAGGTGGGTATGGTTATGAGATGGGTCGAGGTGGGTATGGTTATGAGATGGGTCGAGGTGGGTATGGTTATGAGATGGGTCGAGGTGGGTATGGTTATGAGATTGGTCGAGGTGGTTATGGTTATTAGATGGGTCGAGGTGGGTATGGTTATGAGATGGGTCGAGGTGGGTATGGTTATGAGATGGGTCGAGGTGGGTATGGTTATAAGATGGGTCGAGGTGGGTATGAGATGGGTCGAGGTGGGTATGAGATGGGTCGAGGTGGGTATGAGATGGGTCGAGGTCGGTATGGGTATGAGATGGGTCGAGGTGGGTATGGTTATGAGATGGGTTGAGGTGGGTATGAGATGGGTCGAGGTGGGTATGAGATGGGTAGATGTGGGTATGAGATGGGTTGAGGTGGGTATGGTTATGAGATGGGTCGAGGTGGGTATGGTTATGAGATGGGTCGAGGTGGGTATGGTTATGAGATGGTTGAAGTGGGTATGGATATGAGGTGGGTATGAGGTGGGTATGATTATGAGATGGGTCGAGGTGGGTATGGGTATGAGATGGGTCGAGGTGGGTATGAGATGGGTTGAGGTGGGTATGGTTATGAGATGGGTTGAGGTGGGTATGAGGTGGGTATGGTTATGAGATGGGTCTAGGTGGGTATGAGATGGGTCGAGGTGGGTATGGTTATGAGATGGGTCGAGGTGGGTATGGTTATGAGATGGGTTGAGGTGGGTATGAGGTGGGTATGATTACGAGATGGGTCGAGGTGGGTATGGTTATGAGATGGGTCAAGGTGGATATGAGATGGGTTGAGGTGGGTATGGGTATGAGATGGGTTGAGGTGGGTATGAGGTGGGTATGAGATGGGTATGGTTATGAGATGGGTCAAGGTGGGTATGGTTATGAGATGGGTCGAGGTGGGTATGGATATGAGGTGGGTATGATTATGAGATGGGTCGAGATGGGTATGTTTATGAGATGGGTCGAGGTGGGTATGAGATGGGTCGAGGTCGGTATGAGATGGGTCGAGGTCGGTGTGGGTATGAGATGGGTCGAGGTCGGTATGGTTATGAGATGGGTCGAGGTGGGTATGAGATGGGTCGAGGTGGGTATGAGAGGGGTTGAGGTGGGAATGGGTATGAGATGGGTTGAGGTGGGTATGGTTATGAGATGGGTTGAGGTGGGTATGAGATGGGTCGAGGTGGGTATGGTTATGAAATGGGTAGAGGTGGGTATGGTTATGAGATGGGTTGAGGTGGGTATGGTTATGAGATGGTTGAGGTGGGTATGATTATGAGATGGGTCGAGGTGGGTATGGGTATGAGGTGGGTATGGTTATGAGATGGGTCGAGGTGGGTATGGTTATGAGATGGGTCGAGGTGGGTATGGTTATGAGATGGGTCGAGGTGGGTATGGTTATGAGATGGGTCGAGGTGGGTATGGTTATGAGATTGGTCGAGGTGGTTATGGTTATTAGATGGGTCGAGGTGGGTATGGTTATGAGATGGGTCGAGGTGGGTATGGTTATGAGATGGGTCGAGGTGGGTATGGTTATAAGATGGGTCGAGGTGGGTATAGATATGAGATGGGTTGAGGTGGGTATGGTTATGAGATGTGTCGATGTGCGTATGGATATGAGGTGGGTATGAGGTGGGTATGGATATGAGGTGGGTATGAGGTGGGTATGGTTATGAGATGGGTCGAGGTGGGTATGGTTATGAGATGGGTCGAGGTGGGTGTGAGATGGGTCGAGGTGGGTATGGTTATGAGATGGGTCGAGATGGGTTGAGGTGGGTATGGGTATGAGATGGGTATGGTTATGAGATGGGTTGAGATGGGTATGGTTATGAGATGGGTTGAGGTGGGTATGGCTATGAGATGGGTTGAGGTGGGTATGGTTATGAGATGGGTTGAGGTGGGTATGGTTATGAGATGGGTCGAGGTGGGTATGGTTATGAGATGGGTTGAGGTGGGTATGGTTATGAGATGGCTGAGGTGGGTATGAGGTGGGTATGATTATGAGATGGGTCGAGGTGGGTATGGGTATGAGATGGGTATGAGGTGGGTATGGTTATGAGATGGGTCGAGGTGGGTATGGTTATGAGATGGGTCTTGGTGGGTATGGTTATGAGATGGGTCGAGGTGGGTATGGTTATGAGATGGGTCGAGGTGGGTATGGTTATGAGATGGGTCGAGGTGGGTATGGTTATTAGATGGGTCGAGGTGGGTATGGTTATGAGATGGGTCGAGGTGGGTATGGTTATGAGATGGGTCGAGGTGGGTATGGTTATGAGATGGGTCGAGGTGGGTATGGTTATGAGATGGGTATGGTTATGAGATGGGTATGAGGTGGGTATGGTTATAAGATGGGTCGAGGTGGGTATAGATATGAGATGGGTTGAGGTGGGTATGGTTATGAGATGGGTCGATGTGGGTATGGATATGAGGTGGGTATGAGGTGGGTATGGATATGAGGTGGGTATGAGGTGGGTATGGTTATGAGATGGGTCGAGGTGGGTATGGTTATGAGATGGGTCGAGGTGGGTGTGAGATGGGTCGAGGTGGGTATGGTTATGAGATGGGTCGAGGTGGGTATGGGTATGAGATGGGTATGGTTATGAGATGGGTTGAGATGGGTATGGTTATGAGATGGGTTGAGGTGGGTATGGCTATGAGATGGGTTGAGGTGGGTATGGTTATGAGATGTGTTGAGGTGGGTATGGGTATGAGATGGGTTGAGGTGGATATGGTTATGAGATGGGTCGATGTGGGTATGGATATGAGGTGGGTATGAGGTGGGTATGGTTATGATGTGGGTCGAGGTGGGTATGGTTATGATGTGGGTCGAGGTGGGTATGGTTATGAGATGGGTCGAGGTTGGTATGGGTATGAGATGGGTATGGTTATGAGATGGGTATGGTTATGAGATGGGTTGAGGTGGGTATGGTTATGAGATGGGTTGAGGTGGGTATGGGTATGAGATGGGTTGAGGTGGGTATGGTTATGAGATGGGTCGATGTGGGTATGGATATGTGGTGGGTATGAGGTGGGTATGGATATGAGGTGGGTATTAGGTGGGTATGGTTATGATGTGGGTCGAGGTGGGTATGGTTATGATGTGGGTCGAGGTGGGTATGGATATGAGGTGGGTATGGATATGAGGTGGGTATGAGGTGGGTATGGTTATGATGTGGGTCGAGGTGGGTATGGATATGAGGTGGGTATGAGGTGGGTATGGTTATGAGATGGGTCGAGGTGGGTATGGTTATGAGATGGGTCGAGGTGGGTATGGTTCTGAGATGGGTCGAGGTGGGTATGGTTCTTTGATGGGTCGAGGTGGGTATGAGATGGGTCGAGGTGGGTATGAGATGGGTCGAGGTGGGTATGGTTATGAGATGGGTTGAGGTGGGTTTGAGATGGGTTGAGGTGGGTATGGTTATGAGATGGGTTGAGGTGGGTATGAGATGGGTCGAGGTGGGTATGGTTATGAGATGGGTATGAGATGGGTTGAGGTGGGTATGGTTATGAGATGGGTTGAGGTGGGTATGAGGTGGGTATGGTTATGAGATGGGTCGAGGTGGGTATGGTTATGAGATGGGTATGAGGTGGGTATGGTTATGAGGTGGGTATGGTTATGAGATGGGTCGAGGTGGGTATAGATATGAGATGGGTCGAGGTGGGTATGGTTATGGGATGGGTCGAGGTGGGTATGGTTATGGGATGGGTCGAGGTGGGTATGGTTATGAGATGGGTCGATGTGGGTATGGTAATGAGATGGGTATGAGGTGGGTATGGTTATGAGGTGGGTATGGTTATGAGATGGGTCTGAGGTGGGTATGGTTATGAGATGGGTCGAGGTGGGTATGGTTCTTAGATGGGTCGAGGTGGGTATGAGATGGGTCGAGTTGGTTATGAGATGGTTATGAGATGGGTTGAGGTGGGTATGGTTATGAGATGGGTTGAGGTGGGTATGGTTATGAGATTGGTTGAGGTGGGTATGAGATGGGTTGAGGTGGGTATGGTTATGAGATTGGTTGAGGTGGGTATGAGATGGGTTGAGGTGGGTATGGTTATGAGATGGGTTGAGGTGGGTATGAGGTGGGTATGGTTATGAGATGGGTCGAGGTGGGTATGAGATGGGTCGAGAAGGGTATGGTTATGAGATGGGTCGAGGTGGGTATGGTTATGAGATGGGTCGAGTTGGGTATGGTTATGAGATGGGTCGAGGTGGGTATGGTTATGAGATGGGTCAAGGTGGGTATGAGATGGGTTGAGGTGGGTATGAGTATGAGATGGGTTGAGGTGGGTATGAGGTGGGTATGGTTATGAGATGGGTTGAGGTGGGTATGAGATGGGTATGGTTATGAAATGGGTCAAGGTGGGTATGGTTATGAGATGGGTCAAGGTGGGTATGGTTATGAGATGGGTCGAGGTGGGTATGGTTATGAGATGGGTTGAGGTGGGTATGGATATGGGGTGGGTATGAGGTGGGTATTATTATGAGATGGGTCGAGATGGGTATGGTTATGAGATGGGTCGAGGTGGGTATGAGATTGGTCGAGGTGGGTATGAGATGGGTCGAGGTGAGTATGGTTATGAGATGGGTTGAGGTGGGTATGAGATGGGTCGAGGTGGGTATGAGATGGGTAGAGGTGGGTATAAGATGGGTTGAGGTGGGTATGGTTATGAGATGGGTCGAGGTGGGTATGGTTATGAGATGGGTCGAGGTGGGTATGGTTATGAGATGGGTTGAGGTGGGTATGGTTATGAGGTGGGTATGATTATGAGATGGGTCGAGGTGGGTATGGGTATGAGATGGGTATGAGATGGGTCGAGGTGGGTATGAGATGGGTTGAGGTGGGTATGAGGTGGGTATGGTTATGAGATGGGTCGAGGTGGGTATGAGATGGGTCGAGGTGGGTATGGTTATGAGATGGGTCGAGGTGGGTATGGTTATGAGATGGGTTGAGGTGGGTATGGACATGAGGTGGGTATGAGGTGGGTATGATTACGAGATGGGTCGAGGTGGGTATGGTTATGAGATGGGTCAAGGTGGGTATGAGATGGGTTGAGGTGGGTATGGGTATGAGATGGGTTGAGGTGGGTATGGTTATGAGATGGGTTGAGGTGGGTATGAGATGGGTATGGTTATGAGATGGGTCAAGGTGGGTATGGTTATGAGATGGGTTGAGGTGGGTATGGATATGAGGTGGGTATGAGGTGGGTATGATTATGAGATGGGTCGAGATGGGTATGTTTATGAGATGGGTCGAGGTGGGTATGAGATGGGTCGAGGTGGGTATGAGATGGGTCGAGGTGGGTATGAGATGGGTCGAGGTTGGTATGGGTATGAGAGGGGTCGAGGTGGGTATGAGATGGGTTGAGGTGGGAATGTGTATGAGATGGGTTGAGGTGGGTATGGTTATGAGATGGGTTGAGGTGGGTATGGTTATGAGATGGGTCGAGGTGGGTATGGTTTTGAGGTGGGTATGGTTATGAGGTGGGTTGAGGTGGGTATGGATATGAGGTGGGTATGAGGTGGGTATGGTTATGAGATGGGTCGAGGTGGGTATGGTTATGAGATGGGTATGAGGTGGGTATGGTTATGAGGTGGGTATGGTTATGAGATGGGTCGAGGTGGGTATAGATATGAGATGGGTCGAGGTGGGTATAGATATGAGATGGGTCGAGGTGGGTATGGTTATGAGATGGGTCGAGGTGGGTATGGTTATGAGATGGGTCGAGGTGGGTATGGTAATGAGATGGGTCTGAGGTGGGTATGGTTATGAGATGGGTCGAGGTGGGTATGGTTATGAGATGGGTCGAGGTGGGTATGGTTCTTAGATGAGTCGAGGTGGGTATGAGGTGGGTATGGTTATGAGATGGGTTGAGGTGGGTATGGTTATGAGGTGGGTTAAGGTGGGTATGGTTATGAGATTGGTTGAGGTGGGTATGAGATGGGTTGAGGTGGGTATGGTTATGAGATGGGTTGAGGTGGGTATGAGATGGGTCGAGGTGGGTATGGTTATGAGATGGGTCGAGGTGGGTATGAGATGGGTTGAGGTGGGTATGGTTATGAGATGGGTCGAGGTGGGTATGAGATGGGTCGAGGTGGGTATGGTTATGAGATGGGTCGAGGTGGGTATGGTTATGAGATGGGTTGAGGTGGGTATGGATATGAGGTGGGTATGATTACGAGATGGGTCGAGGTAGGTATGGTTATGAGATGGGTCGAGGTGGGTATGGTTATGAGATGGGTCAAGGTGGGTATGAGGTGGGTATGGGTATGAGATGGGTTGAGGTGGGTATGAGGTGGGTATGGTTATGAGATGGGTTGAGGTGGGTAAGAGATGGGTATGGTTATGAGATGGGTCAAGGTGGGTATGGTTATGAGATGGGTCAAGGTGGGTATGGTTATGAGATGGGTTGAGGTGGGTATGGATATGGGGTGGGTATGAGGTGGGTATGATTATGAGATGGGTCGAGATGGGTATGGTTATGAGATGGGTCTAGGTGGGTATGAGATGGGTCGAGGTGGGTATGAGATGGGTCGAGGTGGGTATGAGATGGGTCGAGGTCGGTATGGGTATGAGATGGGTCGAGGTGGGTATGGTTATGAGATGGGTTGAGGTGGGTATGAGATGGGTCGAGGTGGGTATGAGATGGGTAGAGGTGGGTATGAGATGGGTTGAGGTGGGTATGGTTATGAGATGGGTCGAGGTGGGTATGGTTATGAGATGGGTCGAGGTGGGTATGGTTATGAGATGGGTCGAGGTGGGTATGGTTATGAGATGGTTGAAGTGGGTATGGATATGAGGTGGGTATGAGGTGGGTATGATTATGAGATGGGTCGAGGTGGGTATGGGTATGAGATGGGTCGAGGTGGGTATGAGATGGGTTGAGGTGGGTATGGTTATGAGATGGGTTGAGGTGGGTATGAGGTGGGTATGGTTATGAGATGGGTCTAGGTGGGTATGAGATGGGTCGAGGTGGGTATGGTTATGAGATGGGTCGAGGTGGGTATGGTTATGAGATGGGTTGAGGTGGGTATGAGGTGGGTATGATTACGAGATGGGTCGAGGTGGGTATGGTTATGAGATGGGTCAAGGTGGATATGAGATGGGTTGAGGTGGGTATGGGTATGAGATGGGTTGAGGTGGGTATGAGGTGGGTATGAGATGGGTATGGTTATGAGATGGGTCAAGGTGGGTATGGTTATGAGATGGGTCGAGGTGGGTATGGATATGAGGTGGGTATGATTATGAGATGGGTCGAGATGGGTATGTTTATGAGATGGGTCGAGGTGGGTATGAGATGGGTCGAGGTCGGTATGAGATGGGTCGAGGTCGGTGTGGGTATGAGATGGGTCGAGGTCGGTATGGTTATGAGATGGGTCGAGGTGGGTATGAGATGGGTCGAGGTGGGTATGAGAGGGGTTGAGGTGGGAATGGGTATGAGATGGGTTGAGGTGGGTATGGTTATGAGATGGGTTGAGGTGGGTATGAGATGGGTCGAGGTGGGTATGGTTATGAAATGGGTAGAGGTGGGTATGGTTATGAGATGGGTTGAGGTGGGTATGGTTATGAGATGGTTGAGGTGGGTATGATTATGAGATGGGTCGAGGTGGGTATGGGTATGAGGTGGGTATGGTTATGAGATGGGTCGAGGTGGGTATGGTTATGAGATGGGTCGAGGTGGGTATGGTTATGAGATGGGTCGAGGTGGGTATGGTTATGAGATGGGTCGAGGTGGGTATGGTTATGAGATTGGTCGAGGTGGTTATGGTTATTAGATGGGTCGAGGTGGGTATGGTTATGAGATGGGTCGAGGTGGGTATGGTTATGAGATGGGTCGAGGTGGGTATGGTTATAAGATGGGTCGAGGTGGGTATGAGATGGGTCGAGGTGGGTATGAGATGGGTCGAGGTGGGTATGAGATGGGTCGAGGTCGGTATGGGTATGAGATGGGTCGAGGTGGGTATGGTTATGAGATGGGTTGAGGTGGGTATGAGATGGGTCGAGGTGGGTATGAGATGGGTAGATGTGGGTATGAGATGGGTTGAGGTGGGTATGGTTATGAGATGGGTCGAGGTGGGTATGGTTATGAGATGGGTCGAGGTGGGTATGGTTATGAGATGGTTGAAGTGGGTATGGATATGAGGTGGGTATGAGGTGGGTATGATTATGAGATGGGTCGAGGTGGGTATGGGTATGAGATGGGTCGAGGTGGGTATGAGATGGGTTGAGGTGGGTATGGTTATGAGATGGGTTGAGGTGGGTATGAGGTGGGTATGGTTATGAGATGGGTCTAGGTGGGTATGAGATGGGTCGAGGTGGGTATGGTTATGAGATGGGTCGAGGTGGGTATGGTTATGAGATGGGTTGAGGTGGGTATGAGGTGGGTATGATTACGAGATGGGTCGAGGTGGGTATGGTTATGAGATGGGTCAAGGTGGATATGAGATGGGTTGAGGTGGGTATGGGTATGAGATGGGTTGAGGTGGGTATGAGGTGGGTATGAGATGGGTATGGTTATGAGATGGGTCAAGGTGGGTATGGTTATGAGATGGGTCGAGGTGGGTATGGATATGAGGTGGGTATGATTATGAGATGGGTCGAGATGGGTATGTTTATGAGATGGGTCGAGGTGGGTATGAGATGGGTCGAGGTCGGTATGAGATGGGTCGAGGTCGGTGTGGGTATGAGATGGGTCGAGGTCGGTATGGTTATGAGATGGGTCGAGGTGGGTATGAGATGGGTCGAGGTGGGTATGAGAGGGGTTGAGGTGGGAATGGGTATGAGATGGGTTGAGGTGGGTATGGTTATGAGATGGGTTGAGGTGGGTATGAGATGGGTCGAGGTGGGTATGGTTATGAAATGGGTAGAGGTGGGTATGGTTATGAGATGGGTTGAGGTGGGTATGGTTATGAGATGGTTGAGGTGGGTATGATTATGAGATGGGTCGAGGTGGGTATGGGTATGAGGTGGGTATGGTTATGAGATGGGTCGAGGTGGGTATGGTTATGAGATGGGTCGAGGTGGGTATGGTTATGAGATGGGTCGAGGTGGGTATGGTTATGAGATGGGTCGAGGTGGGTATGGTTATGAGATTGGTCGAGGTGGTTATGGTTATTAGATGGGTCGAGGTGGGTATGGTTATGAGATGGGTCGAGGTGGGTATGGTTATGAGATGGGTCGAGGTGGGTATGGTTATAAGATGGGTCGAGGTGGGTATAGATATGAGATGGGTTGAGGTGGGTATGGTTATGAGATGTGTCGATGTGCGTATGGATATGAGGTGGGTATGAGGTGGGTATGGATATGAGGTGGGTATGAGGTGGGTATGGTTATGAGATGGGTCGAGGTGGGTATGGTTATGAGATGGGTCGAGGTGGGTGTGAGATGGGTCGAGGTGGGTATGGTTATGAGATGGGTCGAGATGGGTTGAGGTGGGTATGGGTATGAGATGGGTATGGTTATGAGATGGGTTGAGATGGGTATGGTTATGAGATGGGTTGAGGTGGGTATGGCTATGAGATGGGTTGAGGTGGGTATGGTTATGAGATGGGTTGAGGTGGGTATGGTTATGAGATGGGTCGAGGTGGGTATGGTTATGAGATGGGTTGAGGTGGGTATGGTTATGAGATGGCTGAGGTGGGTATGAGGTGGGTATGATTATGAGATGGGTCGAGGTGGGTATGGGTATGAGATGGGTATGAGGTGGGTATGGTTATGAGATGGGTCGAGGTGGGTATGGTTATGAGATGGGTCTTGGTGGGTATGGTTATGAGATGGGTCGAGGTGGGTATGGTTATGAGATGGGTCGAGGTGGGTATGGTTATGAGATGGGTCGAGGTGGGTATGGTTATTAGATGGGTCGAGGTGGGTATGGTTATGAGATGGGTCGAGGTGGGTATGGTTATGAGATGGGTCGAGGTGGGTATGGTTATGAGATGGGTCGAGGTGGGTATGGTTATGAGATGGGTATGGTTATGAGATGGGTATGAGGTGGGTATGGTTATAAGATGGGTCGAGGTGGGTATAGATATGAGATGGGTTGAGGTGGGTATGGTTATGAGATGGGTCGATGTGGGTATGGATATGAGGTGGGTATGAGGTGGGTATGGATATGAGGTGGGTATGAGGTGGGTATGGTTATGAGATGGGTCGAGGTGGGTATGGTTATGAGATGGGTCGAGGTGGGTGTGAGATGGGTCGAGGTGGGTATGGTTATGAGATGGGTCGAGGTGGGTATGGGTATGAGATGGGTATGGTTATGAGATGGGTTGAGATGGGTATGGTTATGAGATGGGTTGAGGTGGGTATGGCTATGAGATGGGTTGAGGTGGGTATGGTTATGAGATGTGTTGAGGTGGGTATGGGTATGAGATGGGTTGAGGTGGATATGGTTATGAGATGGGTCGATGTGGGTATGGATATGAGGTGGGTATGAGGTGGGTATGGTTATGATGTGGGTCGAGGTGGGTATGGTTATGATGTGGGTCGAGGTGGGTATGGTTATGAGATGGGTCGAGGTTGGTATGGGTATGAGATGGGTATGGTTATGAGATGGGTATGGTTATGAGATGGGTTGAGGTGGGTATGGTTATGAGATGGGTTGAGGTGGGTATGGGTATGAGATGGGTTGAGGTGGGTATGGTTATGAGATGGGTCGATGTGGGTATGGATATGTGGTGGGTATGAGGTGGGTATGGATATGAGGTGGGTATTAGGTGGGTATGGTTATGATGTGGGTCGAGGTGGGTATGGTTATGATGTGGGTCGAGGTGGGTATGGATATGAGGTGGGTATGGATATGAGGTGGGTATGAGGTGGGTATGGTTATGATGTGGGTCGAGGTGGGTATGGATATGAGGTGGGTATGAGGTGGGTATGGTTATGAGATGGGTCGAGGTGGGTATGGTTATGAGATGGGTCGAGGTGGGTATGGTTCTGAGATGGGTCGAGGTGGGTATGGTTCTTTGATGGGTCGAGGTGGGTATGAGATGGGTCGAGGTGGGTATGAGATGGGTCGAGGTGGGTATGGTTATGAGATGGGTTGAGGTGGGTTTGAGATGGGTTGAGGTGGGTATGGTTATGAGATGGGTTGAGGTGGGTATGAGATGGGTCGAGGTGGGTATGGTTATGAGATGGGTATGAGATGGGTTGAGGTGGGTATGGTTATGAGATGGGTTGAGGTGGGTATGAGGTGGGTATGGTTATGAGATGGGTCGAGGTGGGTATGGTTATGAGATGGGTATGAGGTGGGTATGGTTATGAGGTGGGTATGGTTATGAGATGGGTCGAGGTGGGTATAGATATGAGATGGGTCGAGGTGGGTATGGTTATGGGATGGGTCGAGGTGGGTATGGTTATGGGATGGGTCGAGGTGGGTATGGTTATGAGATGGGTCGATGTGGGTATGGTAATGAGATGGGTATGAGGTGGGTATGGTTATGAGGTGGGTATGGTTATGAGATGGGTCTGAGGTGGGTATGGTTATGAGATGGGTCGAGGTGGGTATGGTTCTTAGATGGGTCGAGGTGGGTATGAGATGGGTCGAGTTGGTTATGAGATGGTTATGAGATGGGTTGAGGTGGGTATGGTTATGAGATGGGTTGAGGTGGGTATGGTTATGAGATTGGTTGAGGTGGGTATGAGATGGGTTGAGGTGGGTATGGTTATGAGATTGGTTGAGGTGGGTATGAGATGGGTTGAGGTGGGTATGGTTATGAGATGGGTTGAGGTGGGTATGAGGTGGGTATGGTTATGAGATGGGTCGAGGTGGGTATGAGATGGGTCGAGAAGGGTATGGTTATGAGATGGGTCGAGGTGGGTATGGTTATGAGATGGGTCGAGTTGGGTATGGTTATGAGATGGGTCGAGGTGGGTATGGTTATGAGATGGGTCAAGGTGGGTATGAGATGGGTTGAGGTGGGTATGAGTATGAGATGGGTTGAGGTGGGTATGAGGTGGGTATGGTTATGAGATGGGTTGAGGTGGGTATGAGATGGGTATGGTTATGAAATGGGTCAAGGTGGGTATGGTTATGAGATGGGTCAAGGTGGGTATGGTTATGAGATGGGTCGAGGTGGGTATGGTTATGAGATGGGTTGAGGTGGGTATGGATATGGGGTGGGTATGAGGTGGGTATTATTATGAGATGGGTCGAGATGGGTATGGTTATGAGATGGGTCGAGGTGGGTATGAGATTGGTCGAGGTGGGTATGAGATGGGTCGAGGTGAGTATGGTTATGAGATGGGTTGAGGTGGGTATGAGATGGGTCGAGGTGGGTATGAGATGGGTAGAGGTGGGTATAAGATGGGTTGAGGTGGGTATGGTTATGAGATGGGTCGAGGTGGGTATGGTTATGAGATGGGTCGAGGTGGGTATGGTTATGAGATGGGTTGAGGTGGGTATGGTTATGAGGTGGGTATGATTATGAGATGGGTCGAGGTGGGTATGGGTATGAGATGGGTATGAGATGGGTCGAGGTGGGTATGAGATGGGTTGAGGTGGGTATGAGGTGGGTATGGTTATGAGATGGGTCGAGGTGGGTATGAGATGGGTCGAGGTGGGTATGGTTATGAGATGGGTCGAGGTGGGTATGGTTATGAGATGGGTTGAGGTGGGTATGGACATGAGGTGGGTATGAGGTGGGTATGATTACGAGATGGGTCGAGGTGGGTATGGTTATGAGATGGGTCAAGGTGGGTATGAGATGGGTTGAGGTGGGTATGGGTATGAGATGGGTTGAGGTGGGTATGGTTATGAGATGGGTTGAGGTGGGTATGAGATGGGTATGGTTATGAGATGGGTCAAGGTGGGTATGGTTATGAGATGGGTTGAGGTGGGTATGGATATGAGGTGGGTATGAGGTGGGTATGATTATGAGATGGGTCGAGATGGGTATGTTTATGAGATGGGTCGAGGTGGGTATGAGATGGGTCGAGGTGGGTATGAGATGGGTCGAGGTGGGTATGAGATGGGTCGAGGTTGGTATGGGTATGAGAGGGGTCGAGGTGGGTATGAGATGGGTTGAGGTGGGAATGTGTATGAGATGGGTTGAGGTGGGTATGGTTATGAGATGGGTTGAGGTGGGTATGGTTATGAGATGGGTCGAGGTGGGTATGGTTATGAGATGGTTGAGGTGGGTATGGCAATGAGGTGGGTATGAGGTGGGTATGATTATGAGATGGGTCGAGGTGGGTATGGGTATGAGATGGGTATGAGGTGGGTATGGTTATGAGATGGGTCGAGGTGGGTATGGTTATGAGATGGGTCGAGGTGGGTATGGTTATGAGATGGGTCGAGGTGGGTATGGTTATGAGATGGGTCGAGGTGGGTATGGTTATGAGATGGGTATGAGGTGGGTATGGTTATGAGATGGGTATGAGGTGGGTATGGTTATACGATGGGTCGAGGTGGGTATAGATATGAGATGGGTCGTGGTGGGTATGGTTATGAGATGGGTCGAGGTGGGTATGGATATGAGGTGGGTATGAGGTGGGTATGGATATGAGGTAGGTATGAGGTGGGTATGGATATGAGGTGGGTATGAGGTGGGTATGGTTATGAGATGGGTCGAGGTGGGTATTGGTATGAGGTGGGTATGGTTATGAGATGGGTCGAAGTGGGTGTGAGTTGGGTCGAGGTGGGTATGGGTATGAGATGGGTATGGTTATGAGATGGGTTGAGATGGGTATGGTTATGAGATGGGTTGAGGTGGGTATGGCTATGAGATGGGTTGAGGTGGGTATGGTTATGAGGTGGGTATGGGTATGAGATGGGTTGAGGTGGGTATGGTTATGAGATCGGTCGATGTGGGTATGGATATGAGGTGGGTATGAGGTGGGTATGGATATGAGGTGGGTATGAGGTGGGTATGGTTATGATGTGGGTCGAGGTGTGTATGGTTATGAGATGGGTATGGTTATGAGATGGGTTGAGGTGGGTATGGTTATGAGATGGGTTGAGGTGGGTATGGGTATGAGATGGGTTGAGGTGGGTATGGTTATGAGATGGGTCGATGTGGGTATGGATATGTGGTGGGTATGGATATGAGGTGGGTATGGTTATGATGTGGGTCGAGGTGGGTATGGTTATGATGTGGGTCGAGGTGGGTATGGATATGAGGTGGGTATGGATATGAGGTGGGTATGAGGTGGGTATGGTTATGATGTGGGTCGAGGTGGGTATGGATATGAGGTGGGTATGAGGTGGGTATGGTTATGAGATGGGTCGAGGTGGGTATGGTTATGAGATGGGTCGAGGTGGGTATGGTTCTGAGATGGGTCGAGGTGGGTATGGTTCTTAGATGGATCGAGGTGGGTATGAGATGGGTCGAGGTGGGTATGACTGGGGTCGAGGTGGGTATGGTTATGAGATGGGTTGAGGTGGGTATGGTTATGAGATGGGTTGAGGTGGGTTTGAGATGGGTTGAGGTGGGTATGGTTATGAGATGGGTTGAGGTGGGTATGAGATGGGTCGAGGTGGGTATGGTTATGAGATGGGTCGAGGTGGGTATGGGTATGAGATGGGTTGAGGTGGGTATGATTATGAGATGGGTCGAGGTGGGTATGGTTATGAGATGGGTCGAGGTGGGTATGGGTATGAGATGGGTTGAGGTGGGTATGGGTATGAGATGGGTTGAGGTGGGTATGATTATGAGATGGGTCGAGGTGGGTATGAGATGGGTTGACGTGGGTATGGTTATGAAATGGGTTGTGGTGGGTATGGTTATGAGATGGGTTGAGGTGGGTATGAGGTGGGTATGGTTATGAGATGGGTTGAGGTGGGTATGGTTATTAGATGGGTATGAGCTGGGTATGGTTATGAGATGGGTCGAGGTGGGTATGGTTATGAGATGGGTCGAGGTGGGTATGGTTTTGAGGTGGGTATGGTTATGAGGTGGGTTGAGGTGGGTATGGATATGAGGTGGGTATGAGGTGGGTATGGTTATGAGATGGGTCGAGGTGGGTATGGTTATGAGATGGGTATGAGGTGGGTATGGTTATGAGGTGGGTATGGTTATGAGATGGGTCGAGGTGGGTATAGATATGAGATGGGTCGAGGTGGGTATAGATATGAGATGGGTAGAGGTGGGTATGGTTATGAGATGGGTCGAGGTGGGTATGGTTATGAGATGGGTCGAGGTGGGTATGGTAATGAGATGGGTATGAGGTGGGTATGGTTATGAGGTGGGTATGGTTATGAGATGGGTCGAGGTGGGTATAGATATGAGATGGGTCGAGGTGGGTATGGTTATGAGATGGGTCGATGTGGGTATGGATATGAGGTGGGTATGAGCTGGGTATGAGGTGGGTATGGATATGAGGTGGGTATGAGGTGGGTATGGTTATGAGATGGGTCGAGGTGGGTATTGGAATGAGGTGGGTATGGTTATGAGATGGGTCGAGGTGGGTATGGGTATGAGATGGGTATGGTTATGAGATGGGTTGAGATGGGTATGGTTATGAGATGGGTTGAGGTGGGTATGGCTATGAGATGGGTTGAGGTGGGTATGGTTATGAGGTGGGTATGAGGTGGGTATGGATATGAGCTGGGTATGAGGTGGGTATGGTTATGATGTGGGTCGAGGTGTGTATGGTTATGAGATGGGTATGGTTATGAGATGGGTTGAGGTGGGTATGGTTATGAGATGGGTTGAGGTGGGTATGGTTATGAGATGGGTTGAGGCGGGTATGGGTAGAGGTTGGTATGGTTATGAGATGGGTCGATGTGGGTATGGATATGTGGTGGGTATGGATATGAGGTGGGTATGAGGTGGGTATGGTTATGATGTGGGTCGAGGTGGGTATGGTTATGATGTGGGTCGAGGTGGGTATGGATATGAGGTGGGTATGGATATGAGGTGGGTATGAGGTGGGTATGGTTATGATGTGGGTCGAGGTGGGTATGGATATGAGGTGGGTATGAGGTGGGTATGGTTATGAGATGGGTCGAGGTGGGTATGGTTATAAGATGTGTCGAGGTGGGTATGGTTCTGAGATGGTTCGAGGTGGGTATGGTTCTTAGATGGGTCGAGGTGGGTATGAGATGGGTCGAGGTGGGTATGAGTGGGGTCGAGGTGGGTATGGTTATGAGATGGGTTGAGGTGGGTATGGTTATGAGGTGGGTTTGAGATGGGTTGAGGTGGGTATGCTTATGAGATGGGTTGAGGTGGGTATGAGATGGGTCGTGGTGGGTATGGTTATGAGATGGGTCGAGGTGGGTATGAGATGGGTTGAGGTGGGTATGGTTATGAGATGGGTTGAGGTGGGTATGAGGTGGGTATGGTTATGAGATGGGTCGAGGTGGGTATTGGTATGAGGTGGGTATGGTTATGAGATGGGTCGAGGTGGGTGTGAGATGGGTCGAGGTGGGTATGGTTATGAGATGGGTCGAGGTGGGTATGGGTATGAGATGGGTTGAGGTGGGTATGGTTATGAGATGGGTTGAGGTGGGTATGGTTATGAGATGGGTTGAGGTGGGTATGGGTATGAGATGGGTTGAGGTGGGTATGGTTATGAGATGGGTTGAGGTGGGTATGAGATGGGTTGAGGTGGGTATGAGATGGGTCGAGGTGTGTATGGGTATGAGATGGGTCGAGGTGGGTATGAGTGGGGTCGAGGTGGGTATGGTTATGAGATGGGTTGAGGTGGGTATGGTTATGAGATGGGTTGAGGTGGGTATGGGTATGAGATGGGTTGAGGTGGGTATGGTTATGAGATGGGTCGATGTGGGTATGGATATGTGGTGGGTATGGATATGAGGTGGGTATGGTTATGATGTGGGTCGAGGTGGGTATGGTTATGATGTGGGTCGAGGTGGGTATGGATATGAGGTGGGTATGGATATGAGGTGGGTATGAGGTGGGTATGGTTATGATGTGGGTCGAGGTGGGTATGGATATGAGGTGGGTATGAGGTGGGTATGGTTATGAGATGGGTCGAGGTGGGTATGGTTATGAGATGGGTCGAGGTGGGTATGGTTCTGAGATGGGTCGAGGTGGGTATGGTTCTTAGATGGATCGAGGTGGGTATGAGATGGGTCGAGGTGGGTATGACTGGGGTCGAGGTGGGTATGGTTATGAGATGGGTTGAGGTGGGTATGGTTATGAGATGGGTTGAGGTGGGTTTGAGATGGGTTGAGGTGGGTATGGTTATGAGATGGGTTGAGGTGGGTATGAGATGGGTCGAGGTGGGTATGGTTATGAGGTGGGTCGAGGTGGGTATGAGATGGGTTGAGGTGGGTATGGTTATGAGATGGGTTGAGGTGGGTATGAGGTGGGTATTGTTATGAGATGGGTCGAGGTGGGTATTGGTATGAGGTGGGTATGGTTATGAGATGGGTCGAGGTGGGTGTGAGATGGGTCGAGGTGGGTATGGTTATGAGATGGGTCGAGATGGGTCGAGGTGGGTATGGGTATGAGATGGGTTGAGGTGGGTATGGGTATGAGATGGGTTGAGGTGGGTATGATTATGAGATGGGTCGAGGTGGGTATGAGATGGGTTGACGTGGGTATGGTTATGAAATGGGTTGTGGTGGGTATGGTTATGAGATGGGTTGAGGTGGGTATGAGGTGGGTATGGTTATGAGATGGGTTGAGGTGGGTATGGTTATTAGATGGGTATGAGCTGGGTATGGTTATGAGATGGGTCGAGGTGGGTATGGTTATGAGATGGGTCGAGGTGGGTATGGTTTTGAGGTGGGTATGGTTATGAGGTGGGTTGAGGTGGGTATGGATATGAGGTGGGTATGAGGTGGGTATGGTTATGAGATGGGTCGAGGTGGGTATGGTTATGAGATGGGTATGAGGTGGGTATGGTTATGAGGTGGGTATGGTTATGAGATGGGTCGAGGTGGGTATAGATATGAGATGGGTCGAGGTGGGTATAGATATGAGATGGGTCGAGGTGGGTATGATTATGAGATGGGTCGAGGTGGGTATGGTTATGAGATGGGTCGAGGTGGGTATGGTAATGAGATGGGTATGAGGTGGGTATGATTATGAGGTGGGTATGGTTATGAGATGGGTCGAGGTGGGTATAGATATGAGATGGGTCGAGGTGGGTATGGTTATGAGATGGGTCGATGTGGGTATGGATATGAGGTGGGTATGAGCTGGGTATGAGGTGGGTATGGATATGAGGTGGGTATGAGGTGGGTATGGTTATGAGATGGGTTGAGATGGGTATGGTTATGAGATGGGTTGAGGTGGGTATGGCTATGAGATGGGTTGAGGTGGGTATGGTTATGAGGTGGGTATGAGGTGGGTATGGATATGAGCTGGGTATGAGGTGGGTATGGTTATGATGTGGGTCGAGGTGTGTATGGTTATGAGATGGGTATGGTTATGAGATGGGTTGAGGTGGGTATGGTTATGAGATGGGTTGAGGTGGGTATGGTTATGAGATGGGTTGAGGCGGGTATGGGTAGAGGTTGGTATGGTTATGAGATGGGTCGATGTGGGTATGGATATGTGGTGGGTATGGATATGAGGTGGGTATGAGGTGGGTATGGTTATGATGTGGGTCGAGGTGGGTATGGTTATGATGTGGGTCGAGGTGGGTATGGATATGAGGTGGGTATGGATATGAGGTGGGTATGAGGTGGGTATGGTTATGATGTGGGTCGAGGTGGGTATGGATATGAGGTGGGTATGAGGTGGGTATGGTTATGAGATGGGTCGAGGTGGGTATGGTTATAAGATGTGTCGAGGTGGGTATGGTTCTGAGATGGTTCGAGGTGGGTATGGTTCTTAGATGGGTCGAGGTGGGTATGAGATGGGTCGAGGTGGGTATGAGTGGGGTCGAGGTGGGTATGGTTATGAGATGGGTTGAGGTGGGTATGGTTATGAGGTGGGTTTGAGATGGGTTGAGGTGGGTATGCTTATGAGATGGGTTGAGGTGGGAATGAGATGGGTCGTGGTGGGTATGGTTATGAGATGGGTTGAGGTGGGTATGGCTATGAGATGGGTTGAGGTGGGTATGGTTATGAGGTGGGTATGGGTATGAGATGGGTTGAGGTGGGTATGGTTATGAGATCGGTCGATGTGGGTATGGATATGAGGTGGGTATGAGGTGGGTATGGATATGAGGTGGGTATGAGGTGGGTATGGTTATGATGTGGGTCGAGGTGTGTATGGTTATGAGATGGGTATGGTTATGAGATGGGTTGAGGTGGGTATGGTTATGAGATGGGTTGAGGTGGGTATGGGTATGAGATGGGTTGAGGTGGGTATGGTTATGAGATGGGTCGATGTGGGTATGGATATGTGGTGGGTATGGATATGAGGTGGGTATGGTTATGATGTGGGTCGAGGTGGGTATGGTTATGATGTGGGTCGAGGTGGGTATGGATATGAGGTGGGTATGGATATGAGGTGGGTATGAGGTGGGTATGGTTATGATGTGGGTCGAGGTGGGTATGGATATGAGGTGGGTATGAGGTGGGTATGGTTATGAGATGGGTCGAGGTGGGTATGGTTATGAGATGGGTCGAGGTGGGTATGGTTCTGAGATGGGTCGAGGTGGGTATGGTTCTTAGATGGATCGAGGTGGGTATGTGATGGGTCGAGGTGGGTATGACTGGGGTCGAGGTGGGTATGGTTATGAGATGGGTTGAGGTGGGTATGGTTATGATATGGGTTGAGGTGGGTTTGAGATGGGTTGAGGTGGGTATGGTTATGAGATGGGTTGAGGTGGGTATGAGATGGGTCGAGGTGGGTATGGTTATGAGATGGGTCGAGGTGGGTATGAGATGGGTTGAGGTGGGTATGGTTATGAGATGGGTTGAGGTGGGTATGAGGTGGGTATTGTTATGAGATGGGTCGAGGTGGGTATTGGTATGAGGTGGGTATGGTTATGAGATGGGTCGAGGTGGGTGTGAGATGGGTCGAGGTGGGTATGGTTATGAGATGGGTCGAGGTGGGTATGGGTATGAGATGGGTTGAGGTGGGTATGGGTATGAGATGGGTTGAGGTGGGTATGATTATGAGATGGGTCGAGGTGGGTATGAGATGGGTTGACGTGGGTATGGTTATGAAATGGGTTGTGGTGGGTATGGTTATGAGATGGGTTGAGGTGGGTATGAGGTGGGTATGGTTATGAGATGGGTTGAGGTGGGTATGGTTATTAGATGGGTATGAGCTGGGTATGGTTATGAGATGGGTCGAGGTGGGTATGGTTATGAGATGGGTCGAGGTGGGTATGGTTTTGAGGTGGGTATGGTTATGAGGTGGGTTGAGGTGGGTATGGATATGAGGTGGGTATGAGGTGGGTATGGTTATGAGATGGGTCGAGGTGGGTATGGTTATGAGATGGGTATGAGGTGGGTATGGTTATGAGGTGGGTATGGTTATGAGATGGGTCGAGGTGGGTATAGATATGAGATGGGTCGAGGTGGGTATAGATATGAGATGGGTCGAGGTGGGTATGGTTATGAGATGGGTCGAGGTGGGTATGGTTATGAGATGGGTCGAGGTGGGTATGGTAATGAGATGGGTATGAGGTGGGTATGGTTATGAGGTGGGTATGGTTATGAGATGGGTCGAGGTGGGTATAGATATGAGATGGGTCGAGGTGGGTATGGTTATGAGATGGGTCGATGTGGGTATGGATATGAGGTGGGTATGAGCTGGGTATGAGGTGGGTATGGATATGAGGTGGGTATGAGGTGGGTATGGTTATGAGATGGGTCGAGGTGGGTATTGGAATGAGGTGGGTATGGTTATGAGATGGGTCGAGGTGGGTGTGAGATGGGTCGAGGTGGGTATGGGTATGAGATGGGTATGGTTATGAGATGGGTTGAGATGGGTATGGTTATGAGATGGGTTGAGGTGGGTATGGCTATGAGATGGGTTGAGGTGGGTATGGTTATGAGGTGGGTATGAGGTGGGTATGGATATGAGCTGGGTATGAGGTGGGTATGGTTATGATGTGGGTCGAGGTGTGTATGGTTATGAGATGGGTATGGTTATGAGATGGGTTGAGGTGGGTATGGTTATGAGATGGGTTGAGGTGGGTATGGTTATGAGATGGGTTGAGGCGGGTATGGGTAGAGGTTGGTATGGTTATGAGATGGGTCGATGTGGGTATGGATATGTGGTGGGTATGGATATGAGGTGGGTATGAGGTGGGTATGGTTATGATGTGGGTCGAGGTGGGTATGGTTATGATGTGGGTCGAGGTGGGTATGGATATGAGGTGGGTATGGATATGAGGTGGGTATGAGGTGGGTATGGTTATGATGTGGGTCGAGGTGGGTATGGATATGAGGTGGGTATGAGGTGGGTATGGTTATGAGATGGGTCGAGGTGGGTATGGTTATAAGATGTGTCGAGGTGGGTATGGTTCTGAGATGGTTCGAGGTGGGTATGGTTCTTAGATGGGTCGAGGTGGGTATGAGATGGGTCGAGGTGGGTATGAGTGGGGTCGAGGTGGGTATGGTTATGAGATGGGTTGAGGTGGGTATGGTTATGAGGTGGGTTTGAGATGGGTTGAGGTGGGTATGCTTATGAGATGGGTTGAGGTGGGTATGAGATGGGTCGTGGTGGGTATGGTTATGAGATGGGTCGAGGTGGGTATGAGATGGGTTGAGGTGGGTATGGTTATGAGATGGGTTGAGGTGGGTATGAGGTGGGTATGGTTATGAGATGGGTCGAGGTGGGTATTGGTATGAGGTGGGTATGGTTATGAGATGGGTCGAGGTGGGTGTGAGATGGGTCGAGGTGGGTATGGTTATGAGATGGGTCGAGGTGGGTATGGGTATGAGATGGGTTGAGGTGGGTATGGTTATGAGATGGGTTGAGGTGGGTATGGTTATGAGATGGGTTGAGGTGGGTATGGGTTTGAGATGGGTTGAGGTGGGTATGGTTATGAGATGGGTTGAGGTGGGTATGAGATGGGTTGAGGTGGGTATGAGATGGGTCGAGGTGTGTATGGGTATGAGATGGGTCGAGGTGGGTATGAGTGGGGTCGAGGTGGGTATGGTTATGAGATGGGTTGAGGTGGGTATGGTTATGAGATGGGTTGAGGTGGGTATGGGTATGAGATGGGTTGAGGTGGGTATGGTTATGAGATGGGTCGATGTGGGTATGGATATGTGGTGGGTATGGATATGAGGTGGGTATGGTTATGATGTGGGTCGAGGTGGGTATGGTTATGATGTGGGTCGAGGTGGGTATGGATATGAGGTGGGTATGGATATGAGGTGGGTATGGTTATGATGTGGGTCGAGGTGGGTATGGATATGAGGTGGGTATGAGGTGGGTATGGTTATGAGATGGGTCGAGGTGGGTATGGTTATGAGATGGGTCGAGGTGGGTATGGTTCTGAGATGGGTCGAGGTGGGTATGGTTCTTAGATGGATCGAGGTGGGTATGAGATGGGTCGAGGTGGGTATGACTGGGGTCGAGGTGGGTATGGTTATGAGATGGGTTGAGGTGGGTATGGTTATGAGATGGGTTGAGGTGGGTTTGAGATGGGTTGAGGTGGGTATGGTTATGAGATGGGTTGAGGTGGGTATGAGATGGGTCGAGGTGGGTATGGTTATGAGGTGGGTCGAGGTGGGTATGAGATGGGTTGAGGTGGGTATGGTTATGAGATGGGTTGAGGTGGGTATGAGGTGGGTATTGTTATGAGATGGGTCGAGGTGGGTATTGGTATGAGGTGGGTATGGTTATGAGATGGGTCGAGGTGGGTGTGAGATGGGTCGAGGTGGGTATGGTTATGAGATGGGTCGAGATGGGTCGAGGTGGGTATGGGTATGAGATGGGTTGAGGTGGGTATGGGTATGAGATGGGTTGAGGTGGGTATGATTATGAGATGGGTCGAGGTGGGTATGAGATGGGTTGACGTGGGTATGGTTATGAAATGGGTTGTGGTGGGTATGGTTATGAGATGGGTTGAGGTGGGTATGAGGTGGGTATGGTTATGAGATGGGTTGAGGTGGGTATGGTTATTAGATGGGTATGAGCTGGGTATGGTTATGAGATGGGTCGAGGTGGGTATGGTTATGAGATGGGTCGAGGTGGGTATGGTTTTGAGGTGGGTATGGTTATGAGGTGGGTTGAGGTGGGTATGGATATGAGGTGGGTATGAGGTGGGTATGGTTATGAGATGGGTCGAGGTGGGTATGGTTATGAGATGGGTATGAGGTGGGTATGGTTATGAGGTGGGTATGGTTATGAGATGGGTCGAGGTGGGTATAGATATGAGATGGGTCGAGGTGGGTATAGATATGAGATGGGTCGAGGTGGGTATGATTATGAGATGGGTCGAGGTGGGTATGGTTATGAGATGGGTCGAGGTGGGTATGGTAATGAGATGGGTATGAGGTGGGTATGGTTATGAGGTGGGTATGGTTATGAGATGGGTCGAGGTGGGTATAGATATGAGATGGGTCGAGGTGGGTATGGTTATGAGATGGGTCGATGTGGGTATGGATATGAGGTGGGTATGAGCTGGGTATGAGGTGGGTATGGATATGAGGTGGGTATGAGGTGGGTATGGTTATGAGATGGGTTGAGATGGGTATGGTTATGAGATGGGTTGAGGTGGGTATGGCTATGAGATGGGTTGAGGTGGGTATGGTTATGAGGTGGGTATGAGGTGGGTATGGATATGAGCTGGGTATGAGGTGGGTATGGTTATGATGTGGGTCGAGGTGTGTATGGTTATGAGATGGGTATGGTTATGAGATGGGTTGAGGTGGGTATGGTTATGAGATGGGTTGAGGTGGGTATGGTTATGAGATGGGTTGAGGCGGGTATGGGTAGAGGTTGGTATGGTTATGAGATGGGTCGATGTGGGTATGGATATGTGGTGGGTATGGATATGAGGTGGGTATGAGGTGGGTATGGTTATGATGTGGGTCGAGGTGGGTATGGTTATGATGTGGGTCGAGGTGGGTATGGATATGAGGTGGGTATGGATATGAGGTGGGTATGAGGTGGGTATGGTTATGATGTGGGTCGAGGTGGGTATGGATATGAGGTGGGTATGAGGTGGGTATGGTTATGAGATGGGTCGAGGTGGGTATGGTTATAAGATGTGTCGAGGTGGGTATGGTTCTGAGATGGTTCGAGGTGGGTATGGTTCTTAGATGGGTCGAGGTGGGTATGAGATGGGTCGAGGTGGGTATGAGTGGGGTCGAGGTGGGTATGGTTATGAGATGGGTTGAGGTGGGTATGGTTATGAGGTGGGTTTGAGATGGGTTGAGGTGGGTATGCTTATGAGATGGGTTGAGGTGGGAATGAGATGGGTCGTGGTGGGTATGGTTATGAGATGGGTCGAGGTGGGTATGAGATGGGTTGAGGTGGGTATGGTTATGAGATGGGTTGAGGTGGGTATGAGGTGGGTATGGTTATGAGATGGGTCGAGGTGGGTATTGGTATGAGGTGGGTATGGTTATGAGATGGGTCGAGGTGGGTGTGAGATGGGTCGAGGTGGGTATGGTTATGAGATGGGTCGAGGTGGGTATGGGTATGAGATGGGTTGAGGTGGGTATGGTTATGAGATGGGTTGAGGTGGGTATGGTTATGAGATGGGTTGAGGTGGGTATGGGTATGAGATGGGTTGAGGTGGGTATGGTTATGAGATGGTTTGAGGTGGGTATGAGATGGGTTGAGGTGGGTATGAGATGGGTTGAGGTGTGTATGGGTATGAGATGGGTCGAGGTGGGTATGAGTGGGGTCGAGGTGGGTATGGTTATGAGATGGGTTGAGGTGGGTATGGTTATGAGATGGGTTGAGGTGGGTATGAGATGGGTCGAGGTGGGTATGGTTATGAGATGGGTCGAGGTGGGTATGAGATGGGTTGAGGTGGGTATGGTTATGAGATGGGTCGAGGTGGGTATTGGTATGAGGTGGGTATGGTTATGAGATGGGTCGAGGTGGGTGTGAGATGGGTCGAGGTGGGTATGGTTATGAGATGGGTCGAGATGGGTCGAGGTGGGTATGGGTATGAGATGGGTTGAGGTGGGTATGGTTATGAGATGGGTTGAGGTGGGTATGGTTATGAGATGGGTTGAGGTGGGTATGGGTATGAGATGGGTTGAGGTGGGTATGGTTATGAGATGGGTTGAGGTGGGTATGAGATGGGTTGAGGTGGGTATGAGATGGGTTGAGGTGGGTATGGTTATGAGATGGGTTGAGGTGGGTATGGTTATGAGATGGGTCGAGGTGGGTATGGTTATGAGATGGGTCGAGGTGGGTATGGGTATGAGATGGGTTGAGATGGGTATGGGTATGAGATGGGTTGAGGTTTGTATGGCTATGAGATGGGTTGAGATGGGTTGAGATGGGTATGTTGATGAGTTGAGGTGGGTATGAGGTGGGTATGTTGATGAGTTGAGGTGGGTATGGTTATGAGTTGAGGTGGGTATGGTTATGAGATGAGTTGAGGTGGGTATGGTTATGAGATGGGTTGAGGTGGGTATGGTTATGAGATGGGTTTAGGTGGGTATGGTTATGAGATGGGTTGAGGTGGGTATGGTTGGTTCGCCTTGTTTTATTAAACACCTAGACACACTGAGAGGGCCCGCTTCTCTAAACACGCCCCAGTGCTCAAATAAACAGGCTAAATAGCAGCAAGAACCATTGTGTGTGTGTGTGTGTGTGTGTGTGTGTGTGTGTGTGTGTGTGTGTGTGTGTGTGTGTGTGTGTGTGTGTGTGTGTGTGTGTGTGTGTGTGTGTGTGTGTGTGTGGGCGTGTCTGGGTGTGCTCATGCGTGCCCCAGCACCCACCCTCTCTCAAGTGCATCTCTAGTCTTCCTAACTGCCATGTCGGCCTCAACACAGATTTATAACTGTGTGTGCGTGCGTGTGTATACATGACATCACAGTGCTGATTTACAGTAATGGCCTTTATTATTATAGCTCCTGAGACTGTGTGAGAGATAGTGACAGAGAGCAGCCTGACAGCAGCCAGACCACTCCCAGGGAGCAGCCAGACCGCTCCCAGGGAGCAGCCAGACCGCTCCCAGGGAGCAGCCAGACCGCTCCCAGGGAGCAGCCAGACCGCTCCCAGCGAGCAGCCAGACCGCTCCCAGCGAGCAGCCAGACCGCTCCAGGGAGCAGCCAGCGGGCAGCCAGCGAGCAGCCAGGGAGCAGCCAGGGAGCAGCCAGACCGCTCCCAGAGCGAAGCTAGAGAGCAGCCAGACCGCTCCCAGGGAGCAGCCAGACCACTCCCAGCGACCAGCTAGGGAGCAGCCAGGCGGCAGCCAGCGAGCAGTCAGCGAGCAGCCAGACCGCTCCCAGGAGCAGCCAGGGAGCAGCCAGGGAGCAGCCAGGGGGCAGCCAGCGAGCAGCCAAAGCCAGACAGTCAGCACTGTGTGTTCCTGTTCAGCCCATTTGATAGGAGGTCTAAATGGACGCTGCACACATTTATCCTCTGTTGGCGCCAGTTAACCCCTTTCTGTGTGTGTGTGTGTGTGTGTGTGTGTGTGTGTGTGTGTGCGCGCGCACACACCCTAAATGAGCAGAGATCAGCAACACGTTACATTCCTTCCTTCTGGCTGGCACTGTGTCAGCTAATCAAGACCAGGTTGGTGCAACGCCCTAATGCCCCCCCCCCCCCCCCCCCCCCGGCTTCAGGGTTTTAGGTCCCCTTTTTCCTCTTTCTCTCCTTCAATTGGACCTGTCCTCTCTATCTCTATCTCTATTTATCTCTGTCATAGGTCATGGTTGCTCTCTGGGAGCCGGGGAAAGTTACAGGCTTTGATAATGTGGCAAACCTGAGTTTATAGGCTGCGGACAGAGAGAGAAATAGGGGTGTGAAGGTAGAGAGAGACTGGGATGGAGAGATGGTGGTAGAGGACAGTGGAGTAAGGGAGAGTCGGCATGAGAGGTCTAGACTGTGAATTAGAGGGGCATTTAAAGAGAGGTAGAGACTCTGAGTTAGAGGGGAATTTAAAGAGAGGTAGAGACTGTTAGAGGGGCATTTAAAGAGAGGTAGAGACTGTGTTAGAGGGGCATTTAAAGAGAGGTAGAGACTGTTAGAGGGGCATTTAAAGAGAGGTAGAGACTGTGTTGGAGGGGCATTTAAAGAGAGGTAGAGACTCTGAGTTAGAGGGGCATTTAAAGAGGGGTAGAGACTGTTAGAGGGGCATTTAAAGAGAGGTAGAGACTGTGTTAGAGGGGCATTTAAAGAGAGGTAGAGACTGAGTTGGAGGGGCATTTAAAGAGAGGTAGAGACTGTGTTAGAGGGGCATTTAAAGAGAGGTAGAGACTGAGTTGGAGGGGCATTTAAAGAGAGGTAGAGACTGTGTTAGAGGGGCATTTAAAGAGAGGTAGAGACTGAGTTAGAGGGGCATTTAAAGAGAGGTAGAGACTGAGTTGGAGGGGCATTTAAAGAGAGGTAGAGACTGTGTTAGAGGGGCATTTAAAGAGAGGTAGAGACTGTGTTAGAGGGGCATTTAAAGAGAGGTAGAGACTGAGTTAGAGGGGCATTTAAAGAGAGGTAGAGACTGAGTTGGAGGGGCATTGAAAGAGGTAGCGACTGTGTTAGAGGGGCATTTAAAGAGAGGTAGAGACTGAGTTGGAGGGGCATTTAAAGAGAGGTAGAGACTGTGTTAGAGGGGCATTTAAAGAGAGGTAGAGACTGTGTTAGAGGGGCATTTAAAGAGAGGTAGAGACTGAGTTAGAGGGGCATTTAAAGAGAGGTAGAGACTGAGTTGGAGGGGCATTTAAAGAGGTAGAGACTGTGAGATAGAGGAGCATTTAAAGAGAAGTAGAGATTGTGAGAGAGCGTGAATTAGAGAGGCATTTAAAGAGGGATAGAGACTGAGTTAGAGGGTAGAGACTGTGAGATAGAGGGGCATTTAAAGAGAGGTAGAGACTGAGTAAAAGATCACACGTGTGCAGTGGATGAAGGTATGTTTAATACCAGGTCTGGGGCTGAGCTCATGGGGGAGGAGGGGAGACAGGGAGGAGGGAGATGCAGTGTGCTGTAAAGGCCCTCTCTCCTTTAAGTCCCCAGACAGTTAAACATGTTACACAGGTGGCTTATTAAACACACTGGATCTGAGATACCAGGCGCTGGGCTGGACTGGACTGGGGTATGCTGGGGTAGACTGGACTGGGGCAGGCTGGACTGGGTTGGGTTTGACTGAGCTGGACTGGACTGGGGTAGGGTGTGCTTGGTTGGGGTGGACTGGGTTGGGTTGGGTTGGACTGGGGTAGGCTGTGCTAGGTTGTGGTGGACTGGGCAGGACTGGACTAGGTTAGACTGAGCTGAGTTGGTTGGACTGGGCTGGACTGGGTTAGGCTGGGCTAGGTTGGGATGGACTGGACTAGGGTGGGCTGAGTTGGACTGGATTGGACTGGGGTGGACTGCATTGGGATGGACAAGGGTGGACTGGACTGGGGTGGGTTGGACTAGGTTGGACTGGATTTGGATGGACTGGGGTGGGGCGGACTATACTGGGCTGGACTGGGGTGGACTGGACTGGGGTGGTGCGGGCTGGACTGGATTAGGGTCGACTGGGGTGGGGCGGACTATATTGGACTGGGGCGGACTGGACTGGATTAGGGCGGACTGGAATAGGGTGGCTCGGGGTGGAGCGGACTGGGGTTGGGTGGGGCGGACTGGGGGGTTGGGTGGGGCGGACTGGGGTTTGGGTGGGGCGGACTGGGGGTTGGGTGGGGCGGACTGGGGGTTGGGTGGGGCGGACTGGGGTTTGGGTGGGGCGGACTGGGGTTTGGGTGGGGCGGACTGGGGTTTGGGTGGGGCGGACTGGGGGTTGGGTGGGGCGGACTGGGGTTTGGGTGGGGCGGACTGGGGTTGGGTGGGGTGGACTGGGGTTTGGGTGGGGTGGACTGGGGGTTGGGTGGGGTGGACTAGACTGTGATTAACACCCTGTCTCCATGTTACAAACACAGTACAGCACGATCACCATCCAGAGTCATGATGTTGTCATGTTCAGATCCGATTCACCTTGAGTAACCTGAGGAACGCTGGTGTGTTTTTCAGCACTATGACACCAAGTGTCCCATGGGATGTCCTGACTTTGCCATCGATGGCGATGAAGAGGACACTGCCAACAAGTAAGGCTCTGATTTAGAATATGCCGATGCCAATAGAGTCCCAGTATACTGTAGTTTGGATATGTCTGATATCTGACATGTATCTATGTATTAATTCCTCTTCATCCTCCTACCCATACCAATGCTGCCCTCAAGTGGTTTAGTCCTAAACTAGATTTATTGCGTTGTAATCATAGCTTCTTGGACCGATCATTATTCATGAAATTATCATTCATCTGCTGGAATATTTGCTGGAATATGCTGGAATATTTTAATTTTCTGATTTGATTTCTTCTAATTTAATTTCCTGATTTGATTTCCTGATTTGATTTTTTCTAATTTAATTTGCTCACCTTGAGGATCTCGTCTGAGGACAGTGGGGAGGTGGCGTCTTACACAGAGGACAGCGACGAATCCTATTCGCTGGAGCTGGACACAGACTCCTCCCACACGGGCCAGATGAACCTATTGGAGGAGATCCTGGACTCTCTGAGCACCACCAGCACAGAGCACGGCAAACTCAGTGCCGCCAAGAGCCTGGACTTCAGTACAATGGACAACATCAACTACAAGGCAACGGTAAGAGAAATACCTGTAACATCTAAACCACACTAATCTAACCCCAGATACATACAGTAGATAGACAGAGCCTGGACGCCTTGGACAATGTCTATGAATATGGACAATATTGACTATGAGGCACCGGTAAGTGAAAACATCTGTATGTCTAAACCACTCTCTGTGTGAATCTGTGTTCTAGAACACGTCTAACCCCACCAGTGAGAGCAACCTGCCCCAGGTTTGTACTAGTGGCAGTGGGGTGGTGGGGAGAAGAGGTGTTGGAGGAGGAGAACAGGGAGGGGGCTGGCAGGACGACGGTGCCCTCCACGGGAAGCACCTGCCCCCCTCCCCACGTAGACAGCCAAGCAAGAGCAGCCTCAAGAGGCAGAAGCATATCCCCTCAACATCCTCTCCACCCGTCCTAGCTCCAGCCTCAGTGCAGGACAACCAGGTCCCCAATCTCCAGCCCAAGACCCAGGCCCCTCACACCAAGGCCCAGCATAAAATCCAACCTAATCCCCAGGCCCTTTATGTCACACCCCCTATCTGTCTCTCTCAGCTCCATCCAGAGGAGTCTTCCCTCCCCACACCTCCATCACCATCCCTGGGAGACCACCACATCTCATCCAACCGCTCTCCAGCACCAACTCGTGCCTCCACATGCAATCCTCCACTGGAAACACACACACCACCGCTAACCCACACTAGAGAGTCCCCAAACCCCCAGTTGCTCAGCCCTGAGTCCAAACCCCAGACCACCTCCAGCATCCTGCGGAGGAAGGTGCTGTCCAAGGAAACGATGAGGCAGTACCAGGACAAGAATCTCCAGAGGCAGGGCAGCAAGAACCGAGAGAGTCTGGGGGTGAAGGCCAGGCAGCCTTCAGTGCTGGTGCCCTGGGAGAGAGAGAGCCCAGAGGAGATGAGTCAGGGAGAGGACCTGGAGCTGGGGCAAGAACAGGACAGGGTCTCGGGGGCAGAGGTCCAGGAGAAAGGACTTCTGGAGGAGATAGATTCCATGTGTCATCTCGGCTCAGACTTTCAGACCAGCCTACAACTGTCCCAGGTCCACTGCAAAACCAACAACACACATGATAATACCCATGACAACAACCACAGCCACAGCAAAGCCACAGACAAGTCTTGAGACAGAAGCAGGGACAGGGACAAGGGACAGGGGTGGTTGAGGTAGACGTTGCCTCTAACCACAGATCTACAATCAGAATGCCCTCCTCAAATCCTAACCTTAACCACTGAGGGAAAAAATGCAAAAACAGACCTTGGACCGCAGGAAGTCACAGTGGCACTGCCAGGCAACTGGAAATGATGCGTGTGTTCGCCCTGATACGACTCTTTAACTTACACTTGTCTTCCTGCCAAGTTTAGGGGTCTGAGTTGAAGACCGGTCATCTTGGTTCTCTTTCTAACATGCAACAGAATTCAAACAAACCGTCTTATAAATGAAACAAAGACTTACCATGTAAACAAAGGGAAATCTGTGGTGGATTTTCACTCGCATGAAATAGTACTTATTACTCATTTACATGGTACTAAAAGATGAGTGTGTTTTAATTAACAGAGAAAACATTTAGTTTCCCTCAGATCTGAAAGTATTGTAAAGACCCAAAGTACCCCCCCCGACCTAAGTGTTCTGCTGTATAGTTGCCTAACACGATGCCTTAAATGGAGCTGGGATTTGCTTTTGGCACGGCTCAGTCTTAAAATGTCTAATATATATATATATATATATATATATATATATATATATATATATATATAGCTGTTACTCTGGAAACGTTTCATCTGCTTAGATCCACTGTCACACGTCATGAATGTGGAAAATGGACAGCTTTTTCACTGCACGTAGAGATAGTAAAGGTAGTTTAATATATGTTGATCCGTTTAGCCTATTTAGAGATGTCTTTTTCTCAAGTGTTTGTTTCTCAGGAGGCTCCTGTTTGTCAGGACATAAAGGAGAAGAGGAGTTGTGTAAACCGATGATAGGAATGAATAGACAATCCACTTTCTCTCTCTCGGTCTCTCGCTCGCTCTCTGTCTGTTTCTCTCTCTCCATCTCTCACTGTCTGTTTCTCTCTCTCTCTCTCTCTCTCTCTCTCTCTGTTTCTCTCTCTCTCTGTTTTTCTCTCTCTCGGTCTCTCGCTCTCTGTCTGTTTCTCTCTCATCTCTCTCTGTTTCTCTCCATCTCTCTCTCTGTTTCTCTCCTTCTCTCCACTTCTTCCTGCTCGCCTTCATTCACCTTTCCTTGCTCACCATCTTACAACATCTCTTTCCATCCTCCTCTCTCTTCCGTCCTTCCCCCTGGTTTTTGGTGCTGACAGCTAAAATAGAGGCTGACAGTTCAAATGGAGGCCAGTAGAGTTGAGTGCTTTAGGTGGAGTGGGATTTCACAAACTAAAATCGTTGCTATGAGCGCACACCAAATGAAATGCAAGCTTTCTCCTAAACACTGAGGTGACGCTTTCACACTGTGTTTTACCAGAAGGCTTGAGATGATTGTAGAAGGATAACAAAGCAATACGGCTCTCCTCAGAGAGTATGGACAGACGTCTGAAGTGATTTTAAAACAATCTCCCATGGAGAGAATGCAAGCCCTTTGTGTAATGTCCAGAGATTGTGACCACTCACTATAGTACATAGACAGAAGAAAGTATTTTCCAGTGCTTGTTTGTGGTTGTTATGTTATGATGATGACTTTAGCCAGTTTTCTCTAGTGCTGTTGGGTGTGCCAATTTAACGGTAGCCCTCGCACCCTCCTGAGTGCCGGGCTGTGCTAACGATGAGGTTGTAAAGCGTTCGCCGTGGTTCTGAGAAGTCCCTCGTCTCAGCTATTAATTTGGATTTGAAAGGGCCCGTGTACAATTTGTTGGCCTGTTTTATTTCACTCCCCAAAATGTTACCTATTTGGACAGTTTTGAATTTTGAAAGCTGTCAATATACTATGCAAAAAAAAACATTTAAAGTTTCCAAATTCTGAATAGAATTTTACTTTACCAATATTCATGAATTGTAATCAGATCAGGTAATTGATAATCATACATTGATTAACTGATGGTTTCATTAGATTGTCTGTCATTTGGCCAAAATGTGGGTTTGTGTGTAAGAATGAAGGGCGTGCCTTATAGTATATGAGTAATACTTAGTGTGGTCAACACAAGGTATTAGGGACAAAATGCCATTGCTAATGTATCTTTAAGCTGCTATATGTAACTTTTTGGGTGACCTGACAAAATTCAGAGTTATAGATCTTTCATTCTCATTGAAAGCCAGTCTAAGAAGCGATAGATCTGTTTTATGTGCTCTATTTCTATGCTTAGTTTATGGGTCTTTTACTTTCGATTTTGTACACCAGCGTCAAACAGCTGAAAATACAATATTTTGGGTTATTGAAAAGATATTTCACAGCGGTTTAGATGGTATAATGATTCTCTACACTATACTTAGTTGTTTTGTCGTGAACTGTTAGAATTTCAGGAACCAGGAAATGGAGGAATGATTTCCGCATAGTGTATCTTTTAAAGAGGTCAAGTCCTCTCAACTTTTCAATAGCTATTGTCTGCAGTGTATATGCATGGAAAACCACTGGTCCACTCAGTGATGAGACTCAGAGATTAAACCACATCCTTAAATGTATGTTGTCAGTTCTTTAACCTATGAAACATAGTTCAACCTATTTGATCTACTAGACTGTGTCATTCTAGCTCTGTTTTCCATGTTTATAATCAAGCTTAGCTTACTGTGTGCTGGTAGTGTTTTTCTCTTTGCTAGTATTTCAATGATCTTTCTGACTGAGCTCACAAAATAGAGAATGATCTTTCTGACTGAGCTCAAAAAATAGAGAATGGTCTTGCTATTTCTTTGTTGGAAGATGTTTTCTATGTAGTTATATTTCAAGCTTTGTTTCAGAATGATGAAATATTATTTTCAATGATTGGACATGTTTTCTTTTCTGATTACAGTATTTTAAATGGAGTTTAATAATATATAGTATATTGTATCATGATTCACAGAACAAACACCTAAAATGTTATTGTTGTTAGATCTTATTTTGGGGGAAAGAGGCATTTTTGTATAATAAAAAAAAAGGTGTTAAAAACTCAAACCATTTTCCATCCAGTCACTCACTTAAGCACGTTACAGTATTTCAGTTCATGAGGTGGCAAAAATTCTTGCAATTAATTGACTTTATTTTTCAGTTTTTGTTATACATGTACAGTAGTATATGAATGATGTATTTTTAAATTCAAAATGTTTTTTTTTTTTCTTCAAAATATTACCCATGCTCTGCTAATCTTATTTTGTTGTTGAATGGTTTTTTTTTCTTTTTTTTTGTTAATCAAATCAAATGGGGAAAAAAAGATGGTGTCGGGTCTGGTAGTATTGTCCAATATCCTTGCCTTGCAAACATGGTGTTGAAATACTGTACTTAGTAGTTATTTTATTATCAAAGTGAATTGATTTCTCATGTACTACATGACTACTGTATTTAACTGCTGTGGATTGTGATGGTTTACTTGAGCAATGTCTTCCTAACACAGTCGGCCAGGATCCTGTGTGGCTGATTATCAGTGTACTGAAAAGCTGGTATTTGTATGACTGAATGTCTGGTTACTATCTCACTGCTTACATGCTGATGCAGAAGAAAACAGGATAAAAGCTGACAGCTTCTATTCTCTTATGCTATGATTACATTTCCTTTTTTTTCCTAATACCCATGTGATATTAAAGATCAAAACCACTGATTGTCAAGAACTAACGGAGGCATATCACTTGTCTTTTAAAAGGTCCATTTAGTGACTGACAGTACTGAGAATAGCACAGTTCATTCATTCACCTTGTTCACTGGTCCCTAGACATGGTACTGTAATGATTTGAATATGCCGTGTACAACCTACTGAAGTCTAGTGTGTGGAAACTTACTTGACATGGTACTGTAACTTACTTGCATGTTCTCAATGCAGAGAAAAAAAAACAACATATAGGTGAATGTAGTGTGTTTTGGACTGAGTGGTGCAACTTTATCCACTGTATCCACTGTGAACTTAAACATTCATTATGTTCATGTATGTGCAACATTTTCCTGTATTCCATTTTCAATTCTATCTCAATAAATAATAATACGAAAGGTCAGTGCAATTCTATTCTCCTTTAATGAAAGTTGATTATTTACCTCAAAATGACATTTAGAAGCTGTAGACATATTAGGCAACACCGTTAACTTATGACTGCTGTTTGCTGGGAGTGGGAAGGGATTGTCAGGTCGGGAGTTGCCAATCTGCTCACTTCACTCTAATGCCCTCCTCTTCTCCTTGAGGTTCCTCAACAGTGAACACATTGCCATTGGCATACCCACTATGGCAGTCACTATGGAGTCTTCGGTGGCTGCGGTGGCCATAGTGAAGTGCACCTTGGGGTCCAGCTGCAGGACACTGTGGTGCCCTACGATAACCACTTCTGGTGCTCGTCTGTGAGGGAGCGATGATCAGAGTGGAGCTTCTTGTGTTCGCTCAGTGTCTCGCCAGTGGGCACAATACTCTGTTGCCCAGTACTCTGATTCTCCGCTGTCAGTGTCCCCATCAGGGCAGGCATTGATTTGATAGCTCAGAGTGACACGTTGAGGTCTCAGTGTGGAGCCTGTCGCACAGCTGAGTGTTCAGGTCCAAGAGCTTTCTGGCCAGTACTTTGGTCTCCTTGGCCACCCGGTTAGCATGGCTGCATTAAGCCTCCAAGAGGTCACTGAGGTCACTTCTCCAGGAGCCTGACACTCGAAGGAGGAGACAGCGATATAGAGGCCGGCGTGTGAGATACCTGACGAGAGTACGTCGGAAATAAATCGCCTCTACCCTCCGTTCTATTGGCGAATGTTCAGTCACTGGAGAGCGAACTGGATGAGTTTGGTTTGAGACTATCCTATCAATCTGAAGAACTGTAACATTCTATGTTTCTCCGAGTCGTGGCTGAACAAGGACATGGTAAATATAAATCTAGCTATACATCGGAATGACAGAGTGGTGGTGTCGGGGAAACTCAGGGGAGAGGCTGTGTGTCCCAACAGCTGGTGCACGATCTCTAATACCTCATGATAAGCTGATGACCATACTATTTACAAAGATGATCTATATTTTTCGTAGCTGTCTATTTACCTCCACAAACCGATGCTGGCACTAAGTCGGCACTCAACGAGCAGTATAGGGCCATAAGCAAACAAGAAAATACTCACCCAGAGGCGGTGCTTGTAGTGGCCAGGGATTTTAATTCCGGAAAACTAAAATCCAATTGACCTAATTTCTACCAGCATGTCACTTGTGCAACTATAGGCGAAAAACCTCTAGATCACCTTTACTCCACACACAGAGATGCATACAAAGTTCTCCTTCGTCCTTCATTTGGCAAATCAGACCATAACTATCCTTCTGATTCCTGCTTACAAGCAAAAACTCAAACAGGAAGTACCAGTGACTCTTGATACAGAAGTGGTCTGATGAACCGGATACTAAGCTACAGGACCGTTTCTCTAGCACAGACTGGAATACGTTCCGGGATTTATCTGATGGCATTGAGGAGTACACCACATCAGTCACCGGCTTCATTAATAAGTGCATCGATGATGTCATCCCCACAGTGACCTTACCTACATATCCCAACCAGAAGCCATGGATTACAGTCGTGGCCAAAAGTTTTGAGAATGACACAAATATTAATTTCCACAAAGTTTGCTGCTTCAGTGTCTTTAGATATTTTTGTCGGGATGTTACTATGGAATACTGAAGTATAATTACAAGCATTTCATAAGTGTCAAAGGCTTTTATTGACAATTACATGAAGTTGATGCAAAGAGTCAATATTTGCAGTGTTGACCCTTCTTTTTCAAGACCTTTGCAATCTGCCCTGGCATGCTGTCAATTAACTTCTGGGCCACATCCTGACTGATGGCAGCCCATTCTTGCATAATCAATGCTTTGATTTTGTCAGAATTTGTGGGGTTTTGTTTGTCCACCCACCTCTTGAGGATTGACCACAAGTTCTCAATGGGATTAAGGTCTGGGGAGTTTCCTGGCCATGGACCCAAAATATCGATGTTTTGTTCCCCGAGCCACTTAGTTATCACTTTTGCCTAATGGCAAGGTGCTCCATCATGGTGGAAAAGGCATTGTTCGTCACCAAACTGTTCCCGGATGGTTGGGAGAAGTTGCTCTCGGAGGATGTGTTGGTACCATTCTTTATTCATGGCTGTGTTCTTAGGCAAAATTGTGAGTGAGCCCACTCCCTTGGCTGAGAAGCAACCCCCCACATGAATGGTCTCAGGATGCTTTACTGTTGGCATGACACAGGATTGATGGTAGAGCTCACCTTGTCTCCTCTGGACAAGCTTTTTTCCGGATGCCCCAAACAATCGGAAAGGGGATTCGTCAGAGAAAATGACTTTACCCCAGTCCTCAGCAGTCCAATCCCTGTACCTTTTGCAGAATATCAGTCTGTGCCTGATGTTTTTCCTGGAGAGAAGTGGCTTCTTTGCTGCTCTTCTTGACACCAGGCCATCCTCCAAAAGTCTTTGCCTCACTGTGTGTGCAGATGCACTCACACCTGCCTGCTGCCATTCCTGAGCAAGCTCTGTACTGGTGGTGCCCCGATCCCGCAGCTGAATCAACTTTAGGAGACGGTCCTGGCGCTTGCTTGGGCGCCCTGAAGCATTCTTCACAACAATTGAACCGCTCTCCTCGAAGGTCTTGATGATCCGGTAAATGGTTGATTTAGATGCAATCTTCCTGGCAGCAATATGTGCTGTGAAGCCCTTTTTGTGCAAAGCAATGATGACGGCACGTGTTTCCTTGCAGGTAACCATGATTGACAGAGGAAGAACAATGATTCCAAGCACCACCCTCCTTTTGAAGCTTCCAGTCAGTTATTCTAACTTAATCAGCATGACGGAGTGATCTCCAGCCTTGTCCTCGTCAACACTCACACCTGTGTTAACGAGAGAATCACTGACATGATGTCAGCTGGTCCTTTTGTGGCAGGACTGAAAGTGCAGTGGAAATGTTTTTTGGGATTCATTTCATTTGCATGGCTAAGAGGGACTTTGCAATTAATTGCAATTCATCTGATCACTTTTCATAACATTCTGGAGTATATGCAAATTGCCATCCTACAAACTGAGGCAGCAGACTTTGTGAAAATCTATATTTGTGTCATTCTCAAAACTTGGCCACAACTGTACAGGCAACATCCTCACTGAGCTAAAGGCTAGATCTGACGCTTTTAAGGAGCGGGAAACTAATCCAGACGCTTATAAGACATTTCACTACACTATCCGACCACCATCAAACAGGAAAAACGTCAATACAGGACCGAGATTAAATTTGACTACAGCAGCTCTTTATTTAATTAACTAGACAAGTCAGTTAAGAACAAATTCTTATTTACAATGACGGCCTAGGAACAGTGGGTTAACTGCCTTGTTCAGGGGCAGAACGACAGATTTTTACCTTGTCAGCTCGGGGATTCGATCTTGCAACCTTTCGGTTACTAGTCCAACGCTCTAAGCACTAGGCTACCTGCCGCCCCAGCTCTGATGCTCGTCAGATGTGGCAGTGTTTGCAAACTATCACGGATTACAAAAGGGAAACCCTGCCGTGAGCAGTCCAGTGACGCGAGCCTACCAGATGAGTGAAATACCTTCTATGCTCACTTCAAGGCTAGCAACACTGAATACCAGCTGTTCCGGTCAACTGTGTGATCATGCTCTCTGTAGCCGATGTGGGTAAGTCCTTCAAACAGGTTAGTATTCACAAGGCCGCAGGGCCAGACGGATTACCAGGATGCGTACTGAGAGCATGCGCTCACCAGCTGGCAAGTGTCTTCACTGACATGTTCCTCTCCCTGACCCAGTCTGTAATACCTATGTTTCAAGCAGACCACCATAGTCCCTGTGCCTAGGAACGTCAAGGTAACTGGTCCAAATGACTATCGCCCCATAGCACTCACATCTTTAGCCATGAAATGCTTTGAAAGGCTGGTCATGGCTCACGATACCATCATCACAGACCCTCTTTACCCACTCCAACTCTCATACCGCCCCAACAGGTCCACAGGTGATGCAATCTCTATTGCACTCCACACTGCCCTATCCCACCTGAACAAGAGGAACACCTATGTGAGCATGCTGTTCATTTATTACAGCTAAGCATTCAACACCATAGTGCTCTCCAAGCCTATCACTAAGCTCAGGACCCTGGGATTAAACACCTCCCTCTGCAACTGGATCCTGGACTTCCTGACGGGCCGCCCTCAGGTGGTGAAGGTAGGCAACAGCACATCCACCAGGCTGACCCTCAACACAGGAGCCCCTACTATACTCCTTGTTTAACCAAGACTGCATGGCTGCGCACGACTCCAACACTATCATTACGTTTGCAGATGACATTACGGTGTTAGGCCTGTTTACCGACGACGATGAGACGGCCTACAGGGAGCAGGTTAGAGACCTGGCAGTGTGGTGCTAGGACAGCAGCCTGTCCCTCAACCCCTGTAGCTATGCAGATAGCTGGTGGTGTTCCTCTAGCAGCTTCTGCTGCTCAGTGAGGGAAACCTGAAGACTGTGGTGCTTACAGAGGAGGTATTGGTGGTCACCCTCCAGCACTTGGTGCTTGGCTTTAAACTCCTGTTGCTCTGTGATTAGTAGTCTGGCCCTCCGTAGCCAGACTCTCTGAGCGTGTGAGTCTGTGCGTTGAGCAATCTTGCTCATCTTCAGGCCAGAGTTTGCTCATGAAGCTGCTGGTAAAAGTCCCTCAACCGGTCTGGGAGTTTTTCTGACTCAGCCAGTTCCTTGGCCACAGCCTGCTCCAGCTCTGAGCAGACAGCTCTGGTCTCCTTCTGCTGTTCAGTGAGGGCAGAATCAAGGTAATTCTGGAGCTTTGTGTTCCTGGTCTGCTCCTCTGTGATCTGGGATTTGTGTTGGTTCGATTGAAGCTGAAACTCCAAGCTGGAGCATTTATCCTTCAGTGAGGCCTGAAGCTGAGATAGGAGGCTGTTATGCTCCCTATCAATGGTCTTGAGCTCAGACTGGAGGTCCAAATGCTCACCAGCTGTATCCTGGAGCTTGATCTGGAGGTCTTGGATCTCTGAGATCAGCTCCTGGTGTTTGGCTGACAAGGTGTGGCACAGAGAAGAGTTATTGGTGTTTGTTCTCCAGTGCCCGGTGTTCGGCCTTCAACTCTTGTAGTTCGTGACTGTGGTCTGGCTCTCCATAGCCAGACTCTCATAGCCGCTGCGCTCAGCCTGGAGGGAGGAACTGAGATCTTGCTCTTCTCCAAGGCCAGAGTGTGCTCATGGAGCTGTTGATTGTCTCTCTGGAGGATCTTTCTGGAGTCTCTCTCTCCCTGGAGGCTCTCTCTCTGGAGGCTCGCTTCCAGCCGGGCACTTAGTGCTTTCTGTGCATCCACAGCTTCAGCTTCTGCAGCTCTTTAATGCTGGAGTGCCTCTCCGCGGCCAGAATAGCTCAGAGTATTCCAACAGCTCAGAGTATTGTTGGTCGGCTTTAAGGTGCAGGGAATCCAGGGAAGCTTCCTTCACTGTGTTCTGCTCCTGCAAGGCCTTCAATGCCAGTAGGATGCTGTGCATGTTGGCACTGTGAGCCGTCTCTGCCTCGAAAGCTGAGGCCATTTTATTGGCTTCCAGCTGGAGCTTGACATTTCTTCCACTGCTCCTCAGCGATGCCTGAAGAGAAGCTTTGGCTGCCCTCGTCCTTACCATAGCCTTATTTTAAGTGTAGCCATCCTCTTCCCGCAACATATTAACTCACCCAAAGAACAGCAGAATTATTGTGACCAGTTCACTCAATAGTAGTTCAATCGAGTACAGGATTAACTGAATAAACAGCAGAGACAGAACGCAAAATGGAATTGTATTAGTTACTTTAGGGTATGGCACCTCGTCTTAGAGGAATGCTCCTTGGAGCCAGATGCTGATGACAGGTAACCCTTTGCTGGGCAGCTGTCTATACAGAAAGAGGACTCTTCTTGCTGTTCCTCAAGGATGGAGGAGGCAGACTCCTCCTGCACCTCCTTGTCTGACTCCTCCTGCACCTCCTTGTCTGACTTCTCATGCACCTTCTTGGCAGACTTCTCATGCACCTCCTTGTCTGACTCCTCCTGCACGTCCTTGGCTGACTGCTCCTACTGCTCCTTGGCTGACTCCTCCTGCACCTCCTTGTCTGACTGCTCCTACTGCTCCGCAACGATAGGGGTCCTGTGAAAAGAGGAGGCAGTAGCACTGGGCAGCAGCTCTGTGGCTGGCTGAGGATGCAGCAGATGCAGGCTGCTCCTCGATGTCCTCACCGATGGAGGAAGTCCTGTTCATAAACGTCCTGAAGCATCAACATCACATGAAGCAGAGGTGTATAATGTTAGTATTGATCCCTCATTGAGCAGCATCTTTACCCACTACCATAAATCCAGGATATAAAATTGAGTTCGAAAGGACTTGTCGCTTACCTCTGCTTGCTTGTCCTCAGTTTAGGTGCTGTGGGATGAGGAGGCATGTATGGAGGAGGGAAAAGAGGTAGGCTGGTCCTTGACGTCCTCAGAAAAGGTGGAATAGGACTCAAAGTCCTCTCTAAAGCTGTCTTACCAGCAGATCCATCTGTGATCTCCTTGGAAACAAAGGAGTCGGACTGGTTCTCCTCGACAAGGAGGAATCAAACTATCTTCTTAACAACAGAGAGGAGAGGATATCCTCAGCAACGGAGGAGTTGGACTGGATCTCCTTGGCAACAGAGGACTGTATCTCCTCTGCATGGGAGGAGTCAGACCGGATCTCCTCTGCAATAGCGGCGTCGGACTTGTCCTAGGCAATCGAGGAGTCCATGTGGTCCTTAATCTCCTCAGCAATGGATTCCTCTCCCTCGTAAGAGTGCAGGGGCAACAGCATCATATGAAGCAGTAGTATCTAATGTCAGCATGGGGCCTTTAAATCCAGTAGATAAAACCTCACCAGCTTAGTGTGGGGTGACTGAACAGTCTCGGAGGGTTCACCTCTCTCAGCCTTCAATGCAGACATATCCCCCACATGGGGAGAGGAAAGAGCATCAGTGGTAGGCTGGTCCGTCACCTTCTCCTTTGACTCACCGATTTACACACACTTATCCTATACTATTTGGGGCCTCAGTTAAGAAGGCACTGAGTTGCATATTAGAAAAATCAGAAATCTCAGAAAAACTTAAATCTTCGTCAAAGAAGATATTATTGAAGTGTGTAACAGTCCTTTGGATAATCTGAAAATACTTGAACCCAGTTGATGGCAACTCATCAAGGTTTATAACCTGAGAAAAGAGTGCACTTCAGTTGCATATTAGAAAAATCTGAAATCTCTTAAAGATTTTACCTTTCGTCAATTGAGAGATCAGCCAGGGTGGAGTTTATGCGGCCTGTACATCATCTTAAACAGATGTATTTAGACAAGGATTGCTAAAATTACTACATTAACCCTCCTGTTGTGTTCGTTTCATGTTAATTAATTCTGTGTTCCTGGTCCAAAATGACCGCCCCATTATAGCTGATTATAAATTTATAATAATACATATATTATCACTTAATGTTGTGCTAGATCTTTTTATCAACAAGTTTTGAACTTCAAATGGCTATTTATGGCCTGTAGGCCTCATTGACCTGAGCTCATACAACTTGTTTTTGAGTTGAAAAAAAGCATATGGATTATTTTGACTATAACAAATACTCAGATGAAACATATTGTGCTATTTATCACAGACTACTTTGTGTCAAAGTTTAATAAGGACTCTCTCCTCCTCACCAGTGTCATAATCAAAGATATGATCAAGAGCCTCACATACAGTATATCGTTTGATCATTGTGGTTCCACAGAATGAATTGTGAGCAGGGCCTCAAAAAAGCTTTATATACCAGAGCTGCTAGAAAAGTTCTATATATTATTGATACAATGTAGCGATTGTTTGTGAGAATGCCAACAGGTGTGGTTCCCGTGGCGGAAAGATTCTATTGGGGAAAGGTTCCCGTGGGGATTGCCATGGAAGCCAAGAAGGGGAGTGAAGTGTGTGTGTGTGTGTGTGCGCTCAAACACACATGCATGTGGGGGTCTGGGAGAGGAAGTGTGTCCATCTGATGAATGGGCATGTGCCTGAACTCAATTTTATATACTAATTGTAGTCTCACCCATTCATTTCTAATGACCGGTCATTTTTGACCGGGAACACCAAGGGTGTACAAAAGTTAAATAAAACATTGTTAATTGTTTTTGAATGATACAAACTGATACCTGCCATTTAAAAGAATAGGAACCAGTGTTTCTTCTTTAAGATAATCTGAGTAACTATTATTATTGTTATCTGGAGACAAAGCAGCATGTGGTTATTTAGTCTACTGTGTATGAAACAATGACACAGAACAGATATTATTACATTGCTAATTATTTGACAAAATACACTATATCTCTGTCCTACTGCTCACCCAAATACACTATATCTCTGTCCTACTGCTCACCCAAATACACTATATCTCTGTCCTACTGCTCACCCAAATACACTATATCTCTGTCCTACTGCTCACCCAAATACACTATATCTCTGTCCTACTGCTCACCCAAATACACTATATCTCTGTCCTACTGCTCACCCAAATACACTATATCTCTGTCCTACTGCTCACCCAAATACACTATATCTCTGTCCTACTGCTCACCCAAATACACTATATCTCTGTCCTACTGCTCACTCAAATACACTATATCTCTGTCCTACTGCTCAAACAAATACACTATATCTCTGTCCTACTGCTCACCCAAATACACTATATCTCTGTCCTACTGCTCACCCAAATACACTATATCTCTGTCCTACTGCTCACCCAAATACACTATATCTCTGTCCTACTGCGCACTCAAATACACTATCTGTCCTACTGCTCACCCAAATACATTATATCTCTGTCCTACTGCTCACCCAAATACACTATATCTCTGTCCTACTGCTCACTCAAATACACTATATCTCTGTCCTACTGCTCACTCAAATACACTATATCTCTGTCCTACTGCTCACCCAAATACACTATCTCTGTCCTACTGCTCACCCAAATACACTATATCTCTGTCCTACTGCTCACCCAAATACACTATATCTCTGTCCTACTGCGCACTCAAATACACTATCTGTCCTACTGCGCACCCAAATACATTATATCTATGTCCTACTGCTCACCCAAATACACTATATATATGTCCTACTGCTCACTCAAATACACTATCTATGTCCTACTGCTCACTCAAATACACTATATCTCTGTCCTACTGCTCACTCAAATACACTATATCTCTGTCCTACTGCTCACTCAAATACACTATATCTCTGTCCTACTGCTCACTCAAATACACTATATCTCTGTCCTACTGCTCACCCAAATACACTATATCTCTGTCCTACTGCTCACCCAAATACACTATATCTATGTCCTACTGCTCACCCAAATACACTATATCTCTGTCCTACTGCTCACCCAAATACACTATATCTCTGTCCTACTGCTCACTCAAATAAACTATATCTCTGTCCTACTGCTCACCCAAATACACTATATCTCTGTCCTACTGCTCACCCAAATACACTATATCTCTGTCCTACTGCGCACCCAAATACTGCTGGACTGTTTTAAGGTGCAACAGCTTTCTACCACACTGTTCTAGATACTGTACATACATATGACTGATTTACCTTCCTTGTGGTCCATTGAACAGTGATGGATATTTTTTTTAAACCTTTATTTAACCAGTCAATTGGACTTCCAATCACGGCCGGTTGTGATACAGCCTGGATTCCAACCTGGGTGTCTGTAGTGACGCCTCTAGCACTGAGATGCAGTGCCTTAGACCACTACGCCACTCGGGACTTCCAGAACACAGTTACTATTTCAGCCTTAAAATGTTTGATATTTTTCGGAGCTGCCACAGTTTTCAAGAGTAGCTTCTGGCTGTCCTTGCTGTCAGCCAGCTTCTCCTTCTCTGTAGGGGGCCGTATCAGCCGCTGAGACTTGGCAGCAAATCCAGCCTTCAGCTTGCTGATGATCCTCTTCTGGCCTGCCAGGTGTTCCAGCCTCTGGTTCAAACAAGTTCTCTGGCTGGGGCCTACTCTGTTTGCAAGAGAGACCATGGCCATAATGTACATGTTAAATCACAGTGGACACTTGGATCCATGACTTGGCTAAGTAAAACGTGTGTGTCTGGAGACAATGTGAGTTACCTTTTGAGCCTCTCTGCTAGACATCTTGTCCTTTTTCTTTCTCTCATCCTGTGAAAGTTTATGATCATTTTCAGTCTTAAAAGGAAGGCTACTTGACTGTATCAGTAACCTAGGCTACACTTCTAGAAAAAAGGTTCTAGGTCCTTTTGGGTTCCATGTAGAACCCTCTGTGGAAAGAGTTCTACATAGAACTCGAAAGGGTTCTACATGGATCTCAAAAGGGTTCTTCAAAGGGTTCTGTCATAGGCACCACCAAAAGGTGTACAAGTTAACTTAAGCCTACTCTGTTATAGCCAATGGTTTTTGGTTCGGAAGTCTGCAGGTCCTTAAAGGATGGAGTAGATTAACCACTTAGAAAATGAAGTATTTTACTAATTTACTGTTTTACAGATAATGTGATATAAGGTTTAAAAATGTGTGGTTCTTACAATAGACATACATTTATTTACAATAGCATAGAAGGCCATTATTATTTTTTTAATTGTTGAAATTAAGCATAAATTATACATTAACGTTCAGAAAGGGTAAAATAAATCATAAATTAGACATCAACGTTCAGAAAGGGTGAAATAAATCATAAATTAGACATCAATGTTCAGAAAGGGTGAAATAAATCATAAATTAGACATCAACGTTCAGAAAGGGCTTTGTCGCAGATAGCACCCTATTCCTGATGTAGTGCACCACTTTTGACCCGGTCGTATAGGGCTCTGGTCAAAAGTAGTGTACTAGCCTATATAGGGAATTAGGGTGCCCTTTAAAAGAAACACACAGCTTCACAGCAAGGTCTAAGTGAGCTTGATAGGTTTTACTTTTTATTTCATTAAAGAGAGGCTATAAATTAGAGAAATTGAAAAGATTGTAAATGAGAGATTAGAAATTAGAGAAATTAGAGATTATACATGAGGTGCTCTCTGCTGCCAATGACTGGAACGAACTGCAAAAATCTCTGAAGCTGGAGACTCATACCTCCCTCACTAGCTTTAAGCACCAGCTGTCAGAGCAGCTCACAGATCACCGCACCTGTACATAGCCCATCTGTAAATAGCCCATCTATCTACCTACCTCATCCCCATACTGTATTTATTTATTTTCTTGCTCCTTTGTACCCCAGTATCTCTAATTGCATATTCATCTTCTGCACATCTACCATTTCAGTATTTAATTGCTATATTGTAATTACTTCGCCACCATGGCCTATTTATTGCCTTAACTTACCTCATTTGCACTCACTGTATATAGACTTTTTGTTTTCTTTTGTTCTACTGTATTATTGACTGTATGTTTTGTTTATTCCATGTGTAACTCTGTGTTGTTGTATGTGTCGAATTGCTATGCTTTATCTTGGCCAGGTCGCAGTTGCAAATTAGAACTTGTTCTCAACTAGCCTACCTGGTTAAATAAAGGTGAAAACGGTTATAAATGATAGAAATGACAGATTATAAATGAGAGATTTTAAATGAGAGATTCTAAATTAGAAATGACAAAAAGTCTTAAATAACTATGGGCGCAACTTTCACTGGGGACAGGGGGGACATGTCTGAAATTCTGAAATTGCATTTTCGTTCCCCCCAGTTTTATCATTGAAATGTGATACAAAACGATGCAACGGTGTGCTTTAGGACCATGCGGACACCTCCAAGTGGTCGGGTAGGCTGTTCTAAAACCAACATTGCGCCACTGTAAATAACTACATTTTTATTGGTCTGTCCCCACATTTTTTTTAATTTTTTTTAAAATCAAGTAGTCATATTATAGTTAACATTGATTTATTTGTTTCACTTTTATTTAACCAGGTAGGCTATGACCCCTATGTCAAAGAGAAGAATGTACCAACACACACACCAATTCTCTGTAGCCTGGTGTTTGTTTCAACACTTGTCCCTTGGAACTATCCATAACATGAGCCTCTCCTGTCTCTCCAACTCCCTCTCCCTTACAGGGTTCCCAGTGGAACAATGAGGCACAGACACAGCAGAAAGGCGTGAGGCAGATGACAGGAGAAAAGAGAGGGAGTGGACGGAGGGGAGGACAAACTGAGAAGAGTTGTTGCCCAGGTGATGAAGACACACAACCGAACCAGCCCTCCTGATCTGAGGACATACACACGTTAGAGCTATACCCTTCCTGTGACGTTATATGCTTGCTTTCTAACCAAATCCACAATCATGTAAGAAAGAAGATATACTGTGCATTAATATAATGTCGTATTTTTATGACTGATTTAATTTCAATATTTTTTAAGAATTGTAATTCATTTCAGGAAATTGTATATGTTATAGCTTGAAAAAGTCAAACCGTGTGGTGCTGTACAGTAGGAATGGTGGAGGTGAAAACTACACGTCTATTTTTCTACCAGAAATTACTATAAGGGATTTCAAATGGCTTCTGATGTTATTATGCCTATATTTGTATGTCAGTGTATTATTGCAGAAATAAATAAATGTACATTTTATTTAAGAGTAATTTCGTAATCAATCTGAGTGTAATCAGGACTGTAAACATGTTTTTATTTATTGATTGACTTCTCTTAACTATTGCACAAAGCTCTTGTGTTATAATATATTATAAGCATACATTATCAACACAGTAACTACATATTTGAATTGCTTGAAAAACATATTTCATTTTTTTAATTTAACTAGGCAAGTCAGTTAAGAACAAATTCTTATTTACAATGGCGGCCTACCCCGACCAAACCCCCGATGACCCTGGGCCAATTGTGCGCCGCCCTATGGGACTCCCAATCACGGCCGGGTGTGATGCAGCCCGGATTCAAACCAGGTACTGCAGTGATGCCTCTTGCACTGGGATGCAGTGTCTCAGACCACTGCGGCACTCAGGAGCAGTGGTCTAATATAATATATAGCTGTATAAATACATTGATCCTTTTGATAGTGGTCAATTATTATTAACATAATATAATTCCACCTTTCCAAATGATTGCCTATTATTCTATGTATAACACCAGTATTAACATTCACAAGAGAAAGAAGAAACAGTAGACAGACTGACAAAATATGGGAAGGATATTCTTCCCTTTTAAGTAGAGTGAGAATTGGCACTTTCTGAAAACGTGCTTTCCGGAACACCTTCCAGAATCGTCCCATTGTCTTAACTCCCAACTTGATTACATTCTAAATAGCTTCAGAACTCTTCTACACTATACACAAAATACAAAATAAACACAGGATCAATGACTTTTCTTCAAACACAAATTGTCCTGAGACCAAAGTGGGAAACTTAATTATTTATTGTTGAAGAAGGACAATAGTTTACTATAAAAGAACAAAATAAATATTTTTCCAATCTTGCAGCTGGCATGATATGGGCATGTTATATTTTGAAATGTTCATGACAATTGATTATTGATCTGATAGTAAAACACGTCACAAAACCTCTTTAAACTGGCATAATATGTTTTATAGTATGGAGTAGTCATCACTCTGGATTAATCATCTACTAATGGTACACATCTTAAAATACATTTGTAAATACATTTTGTGTGTGGAAAACGTGAGTTATATGCCCTCAAAGTTCACTGTAATATGCCTCTGCAGCCTCTCCGTGCCAATTTTTTTATATGGCACGGAAATTAAATAAACAATTTGGTATAATTTCTATTGTGGAAGATTGAATAAATATGCTTCCATCTGTTTGCTTGGAATGATTTGTAGCTATCACCTTTATCTGTGCATGAGAGTGCCTACTGTTTCCCTCCGAGACAACACGCAATACTCTAAAATGTTGTGTATTCACGCACCTGAATTCAGTAGCAGACTGAAGAGCAAATGGCTTTACTGCCAGTGTCGGATCACTTGACCTCCGTATTTTACAGGTGAAGCCTGTGCATTATCGTTTATTGACAATGGATAATGCACCTGAAGTGAAACAAGCCTTATTGATCAACATTTAAGCCACAGGGAATCTGTCAAAGATATTATGCACACTGTAAATAATAAACTTACATTTCGGTCAGCTATATTCCGGACATGAATATGAGCTGTTCTCCCCTCTGCAGCCTCCTGTGATTCCCACCTATATTTGTCTACATAAAATAAGCCCTAAAAGGGCATTAACTCACAGATTTGACGCTTCTAGATCTAAGAGGAGGACACTAAGACCGACATATTTGTCTTTCAGCAAGAGTACTCATCAGAATTCTATAGCTCTAGACCAGTAGACGGCAAGAGAGACCATGATATCAGATAAAGTGTAGATAATAGGCTAATATATACTGTAGATAACTGACAAAATAAAGGAAACACCAACAAAGTGTCTTAATAGGGTGTTGTGCCACAAGCCACCAGAACAGCTTCAATCCACCTTGGAATAGATTCTACAATTGTCTGGAACTCTATTGGAGGGATGCAACACAATTCTTCCATGAGAAATTCCATCGTTTGGTGTTTTGCTGATGATGGTGGAAAACGCTGTCTTGGCGACCACTCCAGAATCTCCCATAAGTGTTCCATATGGTTGAGATCTGGTGACTGACACACACGCACATATACACACACATACACCCTTTAAACTTCTTACTGTAAGCTTCTTTGAGGCCCCTCTTTCAAAGTCCCTGAGATCTCTTCTTCTAGCCATGGTAGCCAATATAATGGGCAGCTGGGCATTTTTATACATGACCCTAAGCATGATGGGATGGGAATTGCTAAATTAACTCAGGATCCACACCTGGTTCCTGAGTAAAAAAAGACATAAAAATAGACTTGGGTAGGATTTGGCGATTACACTGTTTCAACTTCTAAGGTATTCTGTTTGCCTAGTATTGTTTTGTGTTGTCTAAAGACAATCTGCAGTGTTCAATTAGCTGAAATTGTCTACATTTTGAAAGAACTTTACCAGCATGTCCTAATATGTCCTCTTAGTGTGTTGTTTTAGTCCTTTCCTATAGAAATCATAATTCTAACCGTCTGCATTGGGATCTAGATTTGAAAGGTTGAAGTTGTCAGCTTTGCATTGATATGTCTAAAGAGGCTCTATTATAAAACTATATTGGGTCCATTGACAGGTCCATCCATCATGGCTGAACTGTTGCAGCCCTCACTTATGAAAAATAGAAAGGTTGTCGATTAGGGGGTGCCAACAAAACCTGGTAATGCAATTTATGTTTGCTGATTCCACCAAAGCGCTTTTACAACCGAGCTCCATCCTCTACATGTGGCTGCTATGTCTTACAGATAAGTAAAGGGTCATCTTAGGAAAAGCAATTCATGTGCCATTTGCACAGATTTCAGCAAAACAGGATCTATCACAGTGCACAGGAGTTTGATGGTATCTTACTTTCTGAGAACGGGCTTGTTCTAATGACTGGAGCTGAATGGTAACAAATACATCAAACACATGGTTTCCAGGTGTTTGATGCCATTCCATTCGCGCAGTTCCGGAATGTATTATGAGACGTCCTCCCCTCAGCCGTCTCCTGTGATCCAGTGATCCATGCATCATGTGTGGGGTTCTTTTGGGCACCTGTTTGGGGTTCTTTTGGGTACTTTCGGGTTCTTTTGGGTATTTGGGGAACATTTGGGTTGTTTTGGGTGATAGTAAAACCCTGCCGTAATTCCTAATAGTGGACATCATCAGCAAAACGTGACATTATAAGCAGTATTATCCCTCCCACCTCCACTTTCCATGCCAGTTACAAGGACATAGGCTACAGGCCTGCCTCATTGGGTTATAGGCCTACAGGCCTGCCGCATTGGGTTATAGGCTACAGGCCTGCCGCATTGGGTTATAGGCAACAGGCCTGCCGCATTGGGTTATAGACTACAGGCCTGCCGCATTGGGTTATGCACTACAGGCCTGCCTCATTGGGTTATAGACTACAGGCCTGCCTCATTGGGTTATAGGCCTACAGGCCAGCCGCATCGGGTTATAGGCCTACAGGCCTGCCGCATTGGGTTCTAGACGACAGGCCTGCACCCGTGACTAGATCAATAAAAAGCTACAGGTCTGTTTTGCTACCACAGACTGGAATATGTTCTGGGATTCCTCCAATGGCATTGAGGAGTACACCACATCTGTCGTGGGCTTCATCAATAAGTGCATCGATGACATCATCCCCACAGTGACCGTACGTACGTACATACACTCCGATTTGCATACTGCCCCAACAGATCCACAGATGATGCGGTCTCTAACCAGAAGCCATGGATTACAGGCAGCATCCGCACTGAGCTAAATTCTAGAGCTACCACTTTCAAGGAGCGGGACTCTAACCCGGAAGCTTATAAGAAATCCCGCTATGCCCTCCGACGAACCATCAAACAGGCAAAGCGTCAATACAGGACTAAGATCGAGTCATGCTACACTGGCTCTGATGCTCGTAAGATGTGGCAGCGCCTGCAAACCATTACAGACTACAAAGGGAAGCACAGCCGAGAGCTGCCCAGTGACACAGGCTAAACTACTTCTATGCTCGCTTCTAGGCAAATAACACTGAAACAGGCATGAGAGCACCGGCTGTACCGGAAGACTTTGTGATCACGCTCTCCGCAGCCGATGTGAGTAAGACCTGTAGACAGGTCAACATTCACAAGGCCGCAGGGCCAGATGGATTACCAGGACATGTACTGCGAGCATGTGCTGACCAACTGGCAAGTGTCTTCACTGACATTTTCAACCTCTCCCTGTCCAATTCTGTAAGACCAGAATGTTTTAAGCAGACCACCATAGTGCCTGTGCCCAAGAACACTAAGGTAACCTGCCTAAATGACTACCGACCCGTAGCACTCACGTCTGTGGCCATGAAGGGCTTTGAAATGCTGGTCATGGCTCACATCAACACCATCATCACAGAAACCCTAGACCCACTCCAATTTGCATACCGCCCCAACAGATCCACAGATGATGCGGTCTCTATTGCACTCCACACTGCCCTTTCCCACCTGGACACTGCCCTTTCCACACTGCCCTTTCCCACCTGGACAAAAGGAACACCTATGTGAGAATGCAATTCATTGATTATAGCTCAGCGTTCAACACCATAGTGCCCTCAAATATCATCAATAAGCTAAGGACCCTGGGACTAAACACCTCCAACTGCAACTGGATCCTGGACTTCCTGACGGATCGCCCCCAGCTGGTAAGGGTAGGTAACAACACATCCACCACGCTGATCCTCAACACAGGGGCCCCTCAGGGGTGCATGCTCAGCCCCCTCCTGTACTCCCTGTTCACTCATGACTGCACGGCCAGGCACGACTCCAACACCATCATTACATTTGCCGATGACGCAACAGTGGTAGGCCTGATCACCGACAACAATGAGACATCCTATAAGGAGGAGGTAAGAGACCTGGCCATGTGGTGCCAGGACAACAACCTCTCCCTTAACGTGATCAAGACAAAAGAGATGATTGTGGACTACAGGAAAAAGAGGACCGAGCACGCCCCCATTCTCATCGACGGGGCTGCAGTGGAGAAGGTTGAGAGCTTCAAGTTCCTTGGTGTCCACATCACCAACAAACTAACATGGTCCAAGCATACCATGACAGTTGTGAAGCGGTCACGACAAAAGCTATTCCCCCTCAGGAGACTGAAAAGATTTGGCATGGGTCCTCAGATCCTCAGAAGGTTCTACAGCTGCACCGTCGAGAGCATCCTGACTGGTTGCATCACTGCCTGGTATGGCAACTGCTCGGCCTCTGACCGCAAGGCACTACAGAGGGTAGTGCGAACCACCCAGTACATCACTGGGGCAAAGCTTCCTGCCATCCAGGACCTCTATACCAGGCGATGTCAGAGGACGGCCCTAAAAATTGTCAAAGACTCCAGCCACCCTAGTCATAGACTGTTCCCTCTGCTACCGCTCGGCAAGCGGTACTGGAGCACCAAGTCTAGGTCCAAGAGGCTTCTAAACAGCTTCTACCCCCAAGCCATAAGACTCCTGAACATCTAATCAAAAAGCTACCCAGACTATATGCATTGCCCCCCCCCCCCCTCTTTTACACCGCTGCTACTCTGTTGTTATCATCTATGCATAGTCACTTTAATAACTCTACCTACATGTACATATTACCTCAACTGACCGGTGCCCCCGCACATTGACTCTGTACCGGTACACCCCTGTATATAGCCTCCATGTTGACTCTGTACAGGTACCCCCTGTATATAGCCTCCACGTTGACTCTGTACCAGTACACCCCTGTATATAACCTCCACATTGACTCTGTACCGGTACCCCTGTATATAGCCTCCACATTTATTCTGTACCGGTACACCTCTGTATATAGCCTCCACATTGACTCTGTACCGGTACCCCCTGTATATAGCCTCCACATTTATTCTGTACCAGTACACCCCTGTATATAACCTCCACATTGACTCTGTACCGGTACCCCCTGTATATAGCCTCCACATTTATTCTGTACCAGTACACCCCTGTATATAACCTCCACATTGACTCTGTACCGGTACCCCCTGTATATAGCCTCCACATTGACTCTGTACCGGTACACCCCTGTATATAGTCTCGCTATTGTTATTTTACTGCTGCTCTTTAATTACTTGTTACTTTTATTTAATCTTATCTGGATTTTTTTTTAAATGCATTGTTGGTTAAGGGCTTGTAAGTAAGCATTTCACTGTAAGGTCTACACCTGTTGTATTCGGCGCATGTGACTAATACAATTTGATTTGATTTGATTTGAAATATAAAGGGATGGAATAAGAATATATACTGGCAAGATACAATACATGGTATAAAATACAATGTATACATATGAGATGAGTAATGTAAGATATGTAAACATCATTAAAGTGCCATTATTTAAAGTGACTAGTGATTCATTTATTAAAGTGGCCAATGATTTGAGTCTGTATGTAGGCAGCAGCCTCTCTGTGTTAGTGATGGCTGTTTAACAGTCTGATGGCCTTGAGATAGAAGCTGTTTTTCAGTCTCTCAGTCCCAGCTTTGAGAGAGAGAGATGTCATGATGTGTCACAGACCCCAAAGTCCCCAGTGTATAACTACCCACACTATCAGCAAAGATGACTGTCACTTCAAAAGAGTAGAGCACTTGTCAAAAGAAGCACAACAGGCCAACACAGTTGAAATGTAAAAAACATTATGTAGCAGTAATAATTTATTTTGTGTGAAAACACACAAATCAGCAATAAAGTACATGGAATTGTTTTAGAAAATGTATCCTGATGCGGTCACTCAAAGAGTGCAAGAGGTGCATATAATAAGGTTGATAAAATCAGATTTACTTGAGTCATTTTTCTACAGGCATTTCTAATGTTGACAATAGATCAATCATGTTTGAGAGAGTGATAAAGGGCTGTGGTTAAAGCAGGATATGGTATACTTATTTTCAGACCATTCAAAATGCAAATAACTTTGTTAGGTTTAACTATTAAAAGTGAGTTGGAATAGAGTAACTGAGATTGTCAAGTCCTTCTAAACTGTCTGGGTGGGCATCAGCTTGAGGACTAGCTTTTAAAGAGGAGTCTGCTGAGTTGGTCCCTCATGTTCCTCTCAGAGAAAGGACACACCTGATTAGTGATTAGTCAAGTTTTTACTCTTAACTTGGTCCACTAAAATGCGTTCAGTGATTAGATATCTATCTAGATCAGGGACTTAACATCTAAGTAATAATCTGAAGCTAATACCTGCCTTTCACTGTGCAACAATGCTACATTCAAAACCTCTTGCTCTGTGTGCAAAAGTGCACCATCGTTTGTGTATATTTAGCATGAATCTCCAACACGTGAAAGTTCTGAATGTAGAATGTACTTCAACCAACTGCAGTAAGACACATAGAGTTTAGATGTGGGGTTCTTTTTAGACAGATCACAGCTCAACCACTTCCGTGTTTCATTTTGAGCGGCCTGTCTGCACTTCCTGGTATAGCTATAGCTGAGATCAGGGCCGTCCTTGCCGTTCTGCCACACTAGCACCGGCAAAACTAGAATCACCCCAGTAAGCAAAATTAATTTGAAAAGAGGTCTAAAATATATATTTTCCAGGCGCTGAAGCTAGGTTCAATTTACGTTCTGAATTAAATGTGAAAAGATGTGTTTTCCATACGTTTAAAATACATATTTTCCAGGACGTTGAAAAAAACACATTTTCCAGATCTTGAAATCAGGTTAATTTCAGTTCTGAATGACATTTGAAAATATGTATTTCCCAGATGTTGAAATCAGGCTCATCTTTGATTCTGAATGAAAGTTGAAAATATATCATTTATAGCCTTGATTTATTTGGGACAAATCAAGCCTACTCCAGACTGGACAAAATCTGAACCAAACATTATTGATTTAGATTTGGTCTGGACCGGATCAAAAATCAATGTCCGTGGACATGGAAGTCAGGCCGGTCCAAAAAAAGAAGTCCAAAAATGCGTCGGCCCATGCTTACTGAGGTGTAGCCTACAGTATTGCCTGATCTATGTGGTAAGCCTATCGTTTTTAAAACACAAAAAAAAGAAAAAAAGACGGCTCGTGCTTAGTGGAGTGTAACCTACCGTGTCGGCCACGATGGAATTTATGAATGCCCATCCATGTGTAGGCCCATCATTTTGTAAAACAGGCCGTGGCGTTGGCTTTATTAATCCTGATTCCTGCAACTAATCAATTTGGGTATTTAAGCTATGAATATCAGCTACCCAACTTTCTCTGGAGTTATCGTGAGCCTAATTGCAATGTATTTACACAGCGGGAAATGCAGAAGTATTTTCTTTTTCGCTATTTTCAGATTGTAAAAAATGTTAGGATACAAACTTGAAACCACTGATCCTGACAATGAGGTGAAACTCCTGGACAACAGTTGTGATTGTCCATTCCATATTGTCCATTTTACTTTCACCTGTCTTGGTTTTAGGATATGTTGTTTGTTAACATGACAGCACATTTTTTATTTGATTGGGCGTACTTTAGTTTAGGCTATTTGATCTGGAGAAACCTGCATGATGTAAAAAGTGTCTGTTTCACTACATTGTCATCCATTGTATCTCCAGCCTGTAGGCTACAGAAAAGGCCACATACTCTTTCTACCGTATACTATGTCTGCTACATGATTTATGTTAGATCATTTTTTTGGACGGAACGTTGGTAGAGTTCCGCAGCGATGCATCTCTCCAACAGCATCCTGGAGAGGCTCGCTGGGAGTGGTCAAGGAAAATATTTTGTGCCCCTACTTTTGACAAAGTGGATACTGCTTATCACAGGGCGGCATCAACGCCCACCTAAAAAGCCCTTATGCCACCAGTTGAAGAAATTGTCATTGTTTTGGGGCAGAATTACGTGGCTGAGATGAAATTTAAGAAAATGACCAGAGAAAAGCAGAAGCCTTTGAAATGAAGAGGAGTAAAGTGAGGAGTCTGAGGAGTAAAGTGTTTTGCAAGACTATTTTGAACTGGAATAAATGCTGCACTCATTGACAATGACCAATACAATTCCAGTCAAAATAGAACATTTTAATAAATACTGTGGCCTACCATTACAATATCCATTACTATATCCAATACTATATCAATTATTATATCCATTGCTATATCCATTACTATATCCAATACTATATCAATTATTATATCCAT